>NW_020201025.1:65817-66978 GCF_001531365.2 Cynara cardunculus var. scolymus
AGCTGAAATTCCTGCCTACTACATGCCCAAGGATGAGAAGAATTGGGATGAAGACGACATAGAACGAGTAGAGACCGACAAGAAGGCCAAACGACTAATTATCATGGCCATACCCAATGAAATTTTCCAATCCCTCGATGAATGTTCCACAGCCAAGGAACTATGAGATGAACTGGCAAGCCAACTGGAAGGAGGGGCAACAACGAAGAAAAATCGTAGAACGCAATGTCTCAACGAATACACAAACTTCAAGGCCCTTCCTGATGAACCGATTCAGAAGACATACGATCGTTTCAACACATTGATTAATCAATGTCGTCGAAACGATATCTCCAGAACTAAGGAAGAAAACAATGTTTTATTCCTAAAAAGTCTTGGCGATAAATGGACTCAACTGTCTATTCCCTTCAAGCAAATCAGGACCTAGACGACTGGTCACTTCATGATCTGTATGGAACGCTTGCAGCACAAGAAAACGACATTATGAAGAAGAAGGTATCCATCGGTGGACCTCTAGATCTTGCTGCCGATGAAAAGGAAATATCAAGGACCCCTGCCAGAGAACATCAGAAGAAAGGAAAGAAAGCACTGGTGGTAGAATCAAAATCTGAAGACGAAACTTCTGAATCAGATGATGATATCAAAGCCTTTGCCAAATCTCTGGCCTTGATTACAAAGCAGTTCCAGAAAAAGTTCATCAAGAAACCCTATGAACAAAAAGAATTCAAGAGTGAAAGGTACCAGTCATCCTATGAAAGGAAGTCGTCTAAATTTCATCAGAGGGAAGACAGAAGAGATGGAAGAGAAGAGAGAGAAGAAAGAAGAGAAGACAGAAGAGAGGAGAGGAAAGAGGACAAGGATGGAAGGAAAAATGACCTCCGCTGCTTCAGGTGCAGAAAACTCGGTCAATTTTCCAAAGAATGCAGAGGACGATTGGTAAAGGATGTTGACTATTACAAGAACAAATACAAGTATAATCCTAGAGAACGAAGCCTGATGGCCGAGAAAGAAAACTGGGCGTCTGATTCTTCATTAGATGATGAAGATAAAACACTCATCTGTCTGATGGCCACGTCAAATGCAGAATCTACCTCCAACTCTGATGATCAGGTATGTGAGTCTACTTCCAATGAAACCAGCTCTGCTCCATCTGAGCTAGAG
>NW_020201025.1:74303-77781 GCF_001531365.2 Cynara cardunculus var. scolymus
GATCTAATAGTCTACACAGATGCAGATCATGCAGGTTGCAAACTTGATAGAAAGAGCACGTCTGGAAGCTGTCAACTCTTGGGGGACAAGCTGGTAAGTTGGACATCCAGAAAACAAAATTGTGTCTCAACATCCACAACAGAAGCAGAGTATGTTGCTGCTGCTAGTTGTTGACAAGTTCTCTGGATGAAGACTCAACTTAAAGACTATGGATTCCATTATGACAAAGTCCCCAACCTTTGTGACTCCAAGAGTGCCATAGCAATCTCTGCAAACCCAGTGCAACATTCCAAGACCAAGCACATCGATGTAAGGTACCATTTCTAAAAGATAATGTTGAAAAGGAAAATTTAGAAATGTATTTTATTCCCACTGAGATTCAACTTGCTGACATTTTCACAAAAGCTCTTGATGAGAAAATATTTTTATTCCTAGTCAGCAAGATGGGTATGCTGAATCTCCCTACTTAAAGGCAATAAATATTTAAATCAGAGATTATCAATATCTCATGGTTATGCCTACAAGTGATACAAAGAMGTTRGCCATAATCAATAAAGTACTTCAAACCAGCATCTCTGGTTCTAAAGACCAGAGCCTCTGGCCACGAAGAAATCTTTTGATATGGCTCAAATATTTTCATCACCTTTGGAACCAGAGACCTCTGGTCCAAAGGAAATACTTGGTATTTTTCACCAAGTATTCCCCTCCTAACAAAAGCCTCTGGTTATATAGACCAGAGCCTCTGACTCCAATTCTTTAAGACCAGAGCCTCTGACTCCAATTCGTTAAGACCAGAGCCTCTGGTTTCCATGTCCTTTGCAACCAGCGATATCTGGTTCCCATCTAAGACTTGGCATGCACCTCACCCTTCTTTCATCAAACCCTAGGATCACTACGCCAACTAGAGCCTCTGGTTCTAACGACCAGAGCCTTTGGATATATACTCTTTGCGATCAGAGCATCTCTAGACCCAAAGAGTTCCCCCCCCCACTTCACATGGACTTAACCATATTTTCATACTTCATTTCCTCGCCTTTGGAACCAGAGCCTCTGGTTCTAAGGACTAGAGCCTCTGGTTCTAAGGACCAGATCCTCTGGATTCAAAGCCTTTGGAACCAGAGCCCCTCTGGTCTCAAAGGCTCAACCATTATACTCTTTCACATACACTTAACCATTTTCTCATACACCTTTTCCTTGCCTTTACAACCAGAGCCTCTGGTTCTAAAGATCAGAGCCTCTGGATTCATTATCTTTGGAACCAGAGCCTTTTGGTCTCAAAGACCCATTTATATGCATCTCCACTTGCACACTTAGCCACATTTCATATCTTTATTTCATCATCCTTCACAACCAGAGCCTCTGGTTGTATAGACCAAAGCCTCTAGTCACCTCAATCATCATTGTTATTGGTTTGAGGGGGAGTTTTTTGAAAAACTCAAAACCAATCTTCATGCATCATTTGAGGGGAAGCTACTCTTTCATCTCGAAACTTCATTTTACACATGCATTTTCCATACCAGAGCCTCTGGACACATAAATGCTAAATATATAATGAATACCCAATGTGTATTTAACCAGAGCCTCTCTGATTCTACATAATGGATTGCCCTTGCTAATTCAGAAGCTCTGGTTCGTTATCCAAGACTTCTTAACCAGGCAATTCAACATTTCATTGATGAAATCCTTCATCTATGTTCAACCAGAGCACCTCTGGTTCTCCATAAAATGAGTTTTGTTAAACAAGAACTCCTCTGGTTACAAGACAAAATCATTTTCATCAATAAACCCATCTGAATTGAATTTTTTTTAAATTATATGAAATTGCAGCTTTTGTGACTAAAAACTATACAACATGGATTTTTAGAAGACCAAGACTTCGTAATTTGTATTAATCTTATAATTAGATGGATTTTTTTAAAATTGTTTTTGGATTAATATTTAACGAGATATTATTTGGAATAACTTCTTATTTCAAATAATCCATACGTCATCCTCACACGCTCCTGACACCATATACAGCTTGTTCCCCATAAACCCTTTCAAATTTCCCTTCCCTAACCCCGCCTTGACACGTGTCCTCCAACATTAATGGCACGTACAATCAAGATGGCTTACGATCTCCAAAATAAATCGTCTATTACCCAACCGCCTCTACTTTTTCATGATTATTTCAATATAATAATCAAGAAACCGTTTCCCATTCCCACCCCCACCTCCTCCACACCTGTAAATACCCTTCTTCTACCTCCATTTCCTCTTTACGCTTCCTTAAACCTGCAAATAGCATTTGACGAACGAATATACCTGCAACTTCCTAAGCAATGGCCTCCTCCGCCTCCCACGAGTAAAACACAACGACAGTCGCGTTCAGTCCACCGGCACCGATAGCCGCGCAATCGTTTTCCTTCCAATGAAGCCCAACAACCACGCCATTGAACTGAGAAACACCCTGTTCGACGACAGGTTTGCCGTCATGATGGAGTTCTTCAAGAACTGCATTCTTCTACCAGCACTAACCCTCGCTGACACCGGCGTACCACTAAAGTACGTCCAACAGTACTGGCAGACTTGTGAATTCCACCCTGACAGCCATGGAATAATGGGGGACATTGATGCCTCAAACGACATGATCTGCTCGCTCAAAATTTCACGGGCTAAAGTATCTCGAGTTTTGTGCATTTCCACTCGTTGAGAGCTTGGCATTGACGAATATGATTAACCACCCACCAACTCCGACATACTACGCTTCATTAAGATGCTAGGTTACAACCGTGACCTACGCAACGCCTCCGACTTCAAACGACAATTCCTACCGCTAATGTGGAACATGTTCTTCTCAATCTTGAACAGGGCCCTCACATGCAAGCTAGGGTCATTGGACCAAAGAAACATAAATATAATGACGATCATGTACGGGCTGTTCTTCAACCTCAACCTTGACTACGCCTTTCTCATATACAATGAGATCCACTCGGCGGTAGTCAAGAAATGCAAGCTCCAGGCCACCGGCAAGCCCTTATTTGTTGTTCTATTTCTTCGTTTCCTATCCCTCTTCATAGGGGACACAATGAGGAAACATGGTCTACCGGCTGAAGAACCATTCACTTCCGTCTACAAAATGCAAAGCCATCGACCCACCCTATCGAAGGAGGGTTACACCATCAACCGGCCACTCTCAAGGGCCATGCTCAGTGTCATTCCAGAGACAAATGAGATCCGCCGAACCTATGAACACTCTCTGCTGTCCCAGGAACCAGGGGCAGCTACCCCAGAGCGAATAGAGCCGTCGCCAGAACGAAGCGAGGGAGCACAAGAGGCATCTTCATCGGATGATGAAGATGATGATGATGATGACACTCATCGTGCCTCCCCCAGCCCTACTTAAACAATTCCCCCACCCACTTCCCAAAGGGCAACCACCACATCTACCCCTGGCGATCAAAGCCAAAGGGGTATTGAACAAGGACGACCCAGTCCA
>NW_020201025.1:78166-89658 GCF_001531365.2 Cynara cardunculus var. scolymus
CTCCTCACTTGAGGGCTATCAAGGACATGATGGAAGTCCTTCATGGCCTACATTTTCACAAGGAAACGAAGGCGCCTCAGGAGCAGAGGCTCAACCTGCAGCATCTGTTGCTGCAGGGGTTACCCCCATAGCCGACCTGGTCATAAAGGCCGAGTTCCAAGCCTTTGTCGACTCAGTTCAGCGGTCCTTGGAAGACCTTAAACTCATCATCCAAGGGATTGTTGACAACCCACCATCAACCAATGACACCATCCTTCAACAATCCCTTGCCATCCTTCAACGACACTTTGAAATCCAAACCTGAGACAATACAATACGTCTCCAAATGCTCCAGCAAACTATCACCCAACACCACAAGACCGCCTCCTCCCTTGCCACCCAAAGAAACCAAATCCTCATTCACTCCATCGCCACCCTCACGGCCCAGGCAACTAAGGCCGATGAGAACCTTACCTACATAACCACCCAGCTAAACACCATCTTCCAGAACCTTAACACCCTACCAACCACCATCATCTCCCAAATTCCTCAACAAGCCCCACCTCAAACAACTTCATCATTCGTTGAAACCCTAGCCTCCCTCACCCATCAAATGGCCACCAAGAAAACCACCCTAACCCAACTCCCCACCACAATACTAGCCAACATCCCCCAACAAACTCCACCTTCACCTCCCTCTGCAAGCCCATCCTTTGATGAAGCCTTCTCTTCCTTCACTACAGAGGTGAGGAATATCCTTACCAACATCCCTATTCCACCATTAACCCCATCACCAACCCTTTGCCAAACACAACCTTTCATGAACTTACCCGATGAACCCAAACAAACACACATCCAACCTTCACCTCAACATCCTCAACCCGAGACACAAGCCGATGAACCTTCACCACCCCAAAAAGAGCCAACCCAAGAAACCATCCCATTGCCAACCGAAACAAAACCCTCTACCCAAATGGCATATGCAACCAGGGCCGACTTAAGGGCCTTGTCAAAGGCACTTGTCTCATCCTTCAATGAGATAAGTGCAAAATTCATCCATCGCGGTATTCAACCGACCAAGGTTCTTTCCCATAACCTTGCTGATCAACAAAGGCGCACCACATCTCTCCTTCACACAATGGAGGAGAGCCGAAGACAACAAGCCCTGAAGGAGTATCTTGCGTCCTTAAGGAAAGAGAAAAAGACGAAAAGGAGCAGAGGTTCATGCTCCAGCAGCCGCTCACAAAAGAGGCCACGTCATGAGGACCCAGACCTCGATGATCAAGGTCTTGGACCTCATGAGGGGAAGAACCAGGCCGTGGCTGCTCAACACATAGAATCTGCTGCACCAAGCACAAGAACAACCACCACCCACTACCGAAGGAACCCAAGCGAGGGAACCAGAGGCTCAGCCCTCTGAAGATGTACAAAATGTACATGTTCCCCTTGCCACTACCCAAGAACCCATCCTGTTGAGCTCATCAACTGATGAAAACCCATCCACCCCACCAGCAGAAACCAACCCACCTTTTACTCCAAACCAACCATTAACCCCATCACCAACCCCTTGCCAAACACAACCTTTCATGAACTTACCCGATAAACCCGAACAAGCACATATCCAACCTTCACCTCAACATCCTCAACCCCAGACACAACCCGATGAACCTTCACCACCCCAAAAAAAGCCAACCCAAGAAACCATCCCATTGCCAACCGAAACACAACCCACTACCCAAACACAACCCCCAACCGATATACAACCCATCACCCAAACTCAAACCCCAATCGAACCAACCATGGTGCAAACGGACATTCCCTATTCGTCAAGGGAACCTCCGTAGAGCCTAGTCGATGAAATAATCCAGAACATGGAAGCTGAGAAGACGTCCAGAGCTGGTACCCAGGGAACCCATAATGATGGAAAATATCCATCAATACTTGTATCACGACCGCGATGAAGGTTTGACTCTCAATCCTCCGGTTCTATCGCCAAAATCCATGGACCTCCTACACCATAGGTTTATTAGACAGACCACCCAAGCACCACAGGCTGTCTTCTCAAACGATGGGATAAGGAGGGTAATGGACCTAAAAGTGAGGACCTTTGCCAATAGAGCCATAAGATACATTGAGTACACAGTGGAAAGAGTACATTGTCAAATCAGCGTGTTCAATGATAATGACTTGATCAATCTCAATCCTTATGACTTGATCGAACTTCATGCATACATGGCTCAGCGACAGGATCATGGCATCAGATTTGGGATGGCAAACAGAGCGGTTGTGAAAACAATGGAGACCCTGGTGAAGCATTAAGCCAAAAGTGATTTTCAAATTTCTCTTCACTTAGGCATCGAAAGACTCTCCTGCGCTCCACCAAATGAAGACTTCCCTGGCCTGCAAGAGAAGAGATCTGCCTTAGTCTTAACTCAACCTGAGCTTGGACTTGTCTACAAGAATAAGTTCGGGGTAAAGAAATTCTTCAGACTAACTGAGGCATTCAAGTATTCAACTGATACACTTGAATGGTTTTAGAAAGTCATTAGAGAAAGACTTGGTAGAAATCATGTGCCAAGAGAAGATAGGAATCAACTCATTCATGAGATATCAATAGTCATCGGCTATCGAAGACTGCTTCTGTGCTTCTGGGATATATCTCAAGGTAGATCATGATGAGTTGTAAATTTTTGCCTTAAAATGATGTCTTTTGCTTCCAGTACTGTAAGAATTCATCATCCAATGAAAATTTGGAATTTGATGTTTTTCTATTAGATTAGTCTTTGTTATTCAAAATTGTTCCTAGATTAGTTTATGTTTGTTCTTTTATTACTTAGGGGGAGATTGTTAGACCCCATAATCCATAAGGTGTAAAAGTAATGAAAAACAATAAGTGATGATGAACCAGAAGACCGATGAAGACATCAAGGCAGAATTGATCAAGTCTAGAGAACAACCAGAGGGTCGCTGAACAACCAGAGATGCGATGGAAAGAGCATCTTCATCACCTCTCTGGTCAACAACACTTAGAGTTTTCTTCAACAATTCAACCAGAGGCATACGATGAAGATATGAAGATAAGGTTGATTCACCATTCCATGAAAGACAGTTGGAGATGACAAGTCGACAGCTGGATTTCAAGTTTATCTTAAAATTATAGCTTATCCATAGTKTAGADAAACATTATHTGTTAATAGAAGATTAGCTAAATAGTCTCACTAGATAGTTATCTTCTAATTAGMTTWCTAGTATAAATAGGTGATTAGGCCTATTGTATTAAATGTCGCTTTTACGATTTTCTTAATAATAAAGTGAAATCTTTGACACTCAAGATTGTTCTTTAATGTTCATAATTTATTCTTGAGTGTTCATCACTTTGTTCATTAAAACACTATAATTTGGTTATTCTTAACTCGATTATTAGTGTTATTGAGAGATTTGGGATCAACACTTCAAGTTCGGAAGATACTAAAACCGACAACGAGGCAGCTCTTGGTGATGATGATGATGATGATGATGATGATGATGATGATGATGATAATGATGATGGAGCCAATGACCATGCTCAAACTATTTCTTCACAAAATATTCTAGTCGGAGCATTGGTTGATGATATCAACGACATCTTTCCATAATTTTCTGCTCAACAGACTTGTCCAAGTCTACATTCATTGTCGGTTGATGTTGAAGAATATGGACCAAAATATGATGAGTATGACCGTATTCTATAAGGAATTTCAATTGGAGAAGAAGATGAGGGAGAATCAGTTGAAAATCAAGAAAGGATGTCTGAAAGGGATGAAGAAAAACATGGTGAGGGTGTGAGTGGAGCACAAAAAGAATATCAAGCTCCTTATCTAGCCGATACACATAGCCGGGTACCCACATCTACTATTGACATTCATTATTTGAATGTTGGTATTGAACAAGACATAGCTAGCCCAGCTATGCAAATGTACACCCCACCTATCCACTCAACTTGTTCTCAACACCCAGTTGTTTCAATTGAACACGAGGATGTAGCAAATCTGCTATCTACTTTTTATTTAGAGAACGTAGTTATTGAAACAAGTAGGCCGCTGCCCCAGCCTACGACTTCGATTCAGTGCACCTCGAGTATAGAGCCGATACACATAGGTACACATGAGCCGCGAGCATCTGTTGCTCTATTGTAGTTCTTAATGAACTTGCTAGAACGACCAGAGTGGTGTCATTTGACATTTCACAAGGACAGGTCGGAAGTCCTATCAGTGCTATCAATATTCCAACACTGAACGTTGGCATAATAGTTTATTCAACTGTTGTTTCAACTGGTAGTCTAAGTGATATAGGTGTTAGCTTACCAGACTTTGTGTCATGGGAGTATCTGGAGGGCGCCCTAAAGGCTGTTCAAGAAAACATGGATGCATAGATTGCAAGTCTGAAAAGACTTCTGAAGGGGAAAGAACAGGTTGAAGAAGAGCAACCATCTGCGCCATCACCACCACCTGTACCTGAGTTGTCGGTACAAGAGCAAACGGTGGATGAACTTAAATCGCTGTTGTACGCAAAATTGATGGCATTTCAAAATCCTGACGCTGAAGATGCAGATCTGATTGGGCTCTTAAGACAACAAGTTGATGAAAACCCTCCCGTTAGAGCCTCAGAGTTTTTGGCCTTTCAAGATGTGATTGCTTCTAGCTTCACTAAAGTTAGTAAGTTAATCACATCGAACACCCAAGATCTTAAAAGCTTAATGGATGCCCTCTTTGAACGTGTATCTACTCTAGAAGAGACGTACAAATCTCAGGCCACCTCTCACAAAAGAAGGCATGATGACCCGGATGATCCAAGTCATCATGAGGGGGAGAGGAAGAGATAGAGGATGGCTGAGACATCTGCCCAGGCTCTAGGTGTTGAAAGTGAGCCAGCTACTCAAGATATGAATGCTGAAGATTTTGCCCTGGAGTCTACACGGGAAAGGATAAATTGAGGCTATTATTATAGAAGATGAGGAAGAAATGGAGACAAGTCATATGATCGAGCCAATGGTTGAAAAGCCGGCGGACTCCACAGTAGGGACAAGGTTGTTGTTGGACTTGTCTGCCAACGTTGGTTTCAATGATGTGTTTTCTACTGTGCTGGGTGGAGAGCAAGATTGTGGAGAGGATATCAAGAACATTGATGAGTCAACTGGGCTGTACTTTGACTTTGAAGCAAATATCAATGAGGAAGATCCAATTTTCCCAGTTCAGGGTGACCATCAGACAAGGCCAGAATCCTCCACTGCAGCTGTAGCCAGTACATCTGATATTCCTACTCCTAGAGAGCCTGTTGATCCTACAGAGATATTCATGAGGAATTATGTACCATTTGAAATCAGAGCCAATGTTCCAGGGTATGATAGGGCAAAGATTCAAGAGCCGTACCTTGAAGATATCTACTTTGGAATCTTCCTCCGACACCGTAAGGCTCTGAGTGGTGATAAAATCCTTGGTATCCATCGGGAAACCAAAGGTTATTGCTTGGAGTACAAGCATTTTCTGAAAGCCAAGCGTCTGCCTGTTAGTGAAGTTCGTACCAAATATCGGGTTGTCTCAAATAAAATAGATCGATGCTCAAAAAACTTCTGAGAGTCTGGTATCCAGTCTTTACTGTAACTAGACAAGATGGGCAAATCTGGAGATTCAGTGAAGCTGATTTCCCGAATTTATATTTGGAAGACTTGGAATATATGTATTGCGAGATCAGAAATATGACCAATAGGAAAGATGGAGCTCTGGTTGCTCTTGATGCAATTAAAAGATATATGTGGTGTCATGTAAAGTTGGCTATGGTTATAAATGTTCAGATGGGTCTTGAAGATTGTCAAAGAATCATCAATTTGAAGAGACCTGACCAAGACTTAGAAGATATTGATGCTTATCCAGTCTACATGATCCTTGAAAAACCCGAGTTCGGAGTCATATACTTTGTTGAGCATCAAGTGAAGAAGTTTATGAGATTTGGCGAGCTAAACAAGTATTCAGATGGTACGATAAGACTGGTAAGACGGGCACTTGACTTGAAGAGGGTGAACAATGACAGGGATGCGGAGTCGGAGAGAATGAGCTCTAAAGAAATATATATGTTGATCAATGCCATAAATCTGCTCGAGGAGAACGCTCTTATGAGGTTGGAGAAACTCCTTGGACTTAGAAAGACAAGATTTACAAGAGTCCGAACTTGAATCCGAAGGGGGAGAATGTTGGGTTCAAGTATGTGCGTTATTGTTGTATTCAAGTTCTCCATATTTTACATGTTTTGTAATAGAATAGCTTTATTCCTTCCTTAGTATAAATAGTAGTTTCCTTTGTAATTGTAATTAGCAAGKCATTAGCATTMTGTAATCTRAAATTAGCATTGWAATTTCTCTCTCAATCAATCAAGATACATTTGGTGATCTACTCTCTCTTCATCTTATTTCTTGAAGATCATAATCATGTTTGTATGAAATTTGGGAATTTCAGATACAATAATGAAATATCCTCATTTGTTTGACTGAATGAATTCCGGGACGAAATTCCTTTAAGGGGAGGATATTGCTATAACCAGGTTTCTTGGTATGGAAGTTTGGGGTTAATTTTAAAACGTTGTGAAAAGTTGAGGGGAGTGTTTTAGATATTTGGTTTAAACTTTTTTAAAAAAACTCCACTGCCACTATGGAATATATATATATATATATATATTCTTTCTATTATCTTTTGTTTTAAGGATAAGAGAGAAAGAAGGAAAGTTGGTGGGATATTTTGGTCTCTGGTTCGAGCAAATAGAAGAAAAGAAAAGAAAGTGTACGTGTTCTTATCTGAATTTGTTGTTGATTTAAAGTCTAATATCTATTTTTGATTCAAGGTGAGTTTTTATTCAAAAGCTTTATTTGAAATGTTTTCAATGAGGAACCATTTGGGTTTCGATTTTGGGTGTTTTTGGACACAACTATTTGCTATTTGTTAGCATACTTGCGTTTTTGATATTGTATTATCAATTGTCTGGAATAAGGTTGACATAATCAGGGGATATGTATATTTTGAAATAATGGTGGCTTAATCAGAAGAGGTGTATATTTTGAAATAAGAGTAGCTTGACCCGCAACAGTACCTTGACCAACTCCAGGTCCAATGGAAGCAAGTGAGGGTATATTTTAAAATAAGCGTGACATAATCAGGAGAAAAGTATACTAGGATAAGGGTGGCATACTCAACGATTCTGTGAATGATAAAATTTTGATCATATGAGTTGTTATCCCATCAGTTTGACACGATGAGTTGAATTGATCGCATCAGTATGATGCAATGAGGTAGTTGAATCGCATTAGTGTCATGTGCCGAAATTAGTTATCGCATAAGTATGGTGTGACAAGTGAGGTTTATCGCATCTTCTTGGTGCGACAAGTATGTTTATCGCATGTGCTTGATGCGACAAAAATGTGTTTATCACATCTGTTTGATGTGACAAGATGGCGTTGTCTCATTCTTGTGATGCGATGAGTTTGATTTATCTCATTTGTATGGTACGAGAAATTAGGGTTTGATGCGACAATTGTTGTTCATATGTTGATTTTTCAAAGATTGGCTTTCCAAAATGGTTTTGGTGATTTTCACTCTTTAATAGCTATCAAGGGATTACTCGCTAGACCTTATGGTTTAACCCTCTTTTTGTTTTCAAAAAATGTGCATTACAGGTCGGGCACATCCGGAAGGTATAGGGAAGGGGAAGATCAGAATTGAAGTGTTATAGCTTATCATCTTTTATATGATGAACGTGCATCTTGTGGAAGATGTGAATTGCATGAACTTGTAAAGCTGTTACATTCAAGTCATGTAACTTGTAAGAAAAAGTTGTTGTAACTTTTGACAACTAACGATGTGTATATTTGGGACCAGTGTGTATTATTGAAGTTTATGTGTGAAACATGTGTATTTATGCAAATATGGGATGAGGTGTTACAAATCTCAACTATCTTTTCAATAAGCCAACTTTTAAGTTCGCTTATGTTTATTTTAACATATACTCAAAAAATAAACTAGCTTATAAGCTAGTTTATATTTGTCAAACAATGTCATAATCTAATGATTAAAAAAAATACTATAAATAGAAAATGGAAAACAAATTTAGAAATTATCCAATTACTATTTTGAACTGGATAAGTACTTAAAATTCTTATTAAATCTTTTAGATTTATTTGTTTTTTAATTTTAATCAATTCATAAATTTTTAATCATATTTTATAATTTTTTTCTAAATACATTTTTGATAAAAAAAATTTCACAATTTTCATCTAATATCAAATGTGATATCCACAATTAATATTCTTTATTTTTTTCACTATTTTTTTCTCTGTTTTTTGGATCAACATTTTCAATCACATGCGTTTAGCTTCGTTTAACATATAATTATACATATCACATATGATAATATACATCTGAATAAATGTGACGTATTATTACATATAAATTCACATTACCAAAATATTCATAATTGTAAATATACACAATCACATTTGTTTAACAGAAATATCTACAATTATCACATATGAATTAATTGTGAATATCATAATATTTAATGAAAATTATGAGTTTTTTTTATTAACAATGTATCTACAAAAAAAATTCATATAAAAATTAATAATAGAATTATAAATTAAGTAAAATTAGGAAATAAATATATCTAAAAGATGTAATTAGACTTTTAAAGATTTATCCAATCAAAATGGTAATTATTCTAATTTTTTAAAATTAATTTTTAGTTTATATTTATGGTATTTTTTAATTTATAGATTATGTATCCATATTTCTTCTCACCTTCTCACAAATCAATTACTTTCTTGCGTAATCTCCTGTGTGTATATAAGAAATATAAAAATAAAAAACATACAAAATTGAAAAACCTTAATTTAATTAGGCATGGAAATGAGTAGGGACCTCAATCCCCATCCCCATCCCCATCCCCGGTCCCAATTTCAGTCCTCGTCTCCATCCCCACTAGGGAATATGATCACATTCTCATCCCCAACAAGAATGAGAGATTTTTTTCCTCGTTAATATACAATATTTTAAATTAATGTGTTAAACAACACACTCGATCGACAATGTCCATGTTTAAAACCCACATATTTTTAAATTTTGTTTTATAGAGTATCAAATATTTATATATGAACAAAATCACATCACATATGTAATTGTTTGATCAAATACTTTCAACTTTCAATGTTTTCTAATATAAAAAAGTAAGACAACTCAGAAAGAATGTATGTAAAATAAATATCAAAATACTATTTTTAAATCTAAAAAAATATTAAATCCAATTCTTTATAAGTAATATATTTAATAATAAATATATATAATATATTTAATAATAAATATATATAATATATTTAATATTCAGGGACGGGACTGGACAGGAAGCACGTTATCCGTCCCCGTCCCATTCCCGACTTTTGACTTCTGGGGATCCCAATCCCATCACAGATTCCCGATTTTGTGGGGAATCCTCATCCTTATCGGGGCGGGTACACCGTGTTCCCAAATGGGTTGGTTCTCATTCTCATGCCTAAATTTACTACACTAATATATGTTGATCCTCTCTCTTATTGATTTGATGATGATCACTTTTAACCTATCGAAGTATATTGTTTCTATTATTTAGTTTTAGCAATCTTCAATGAGTCTGTTCAGTGATCACTGAACGTGTATTGTAATTTGTTCATAGACTATTATACTTCAAGAAGACAAAACTCAAACCATAGATCCTTCAGCAATGTCTTTTTAGACGGAAGCTGAAGATTAGAGACCAACAAGTTTAAGATCTGAAGAGGTATTCAGTGATTACAAGCTCGTCTACATATGTGTGAAGTATGTGCAAGTTTCAGCGAACACTGAAGAGACCTTTTAGCATCATCTCAATATTCAGCGATCAAATGAAACTTATCAAGCATGATTGTTTTTGTCTTGTCCTCTCTCACACACAAGACAAACCCATATCTTTTTAAAGTATAATAAAGTACGGAGCCACTCCGTTGACTCTATTGTGCTTACATACTTTATGAAAGAGAACTGCTCATATACAGGCAAAAGGATTGTATACCGTAGCAAATGACAAGTTTTCCTCCAAAAGCTTGATATGTGCTTTGTACCTTCTGAATTGCATTCAACGCAATGGGTATAAATAGCTGGGTGTTCTCCTCTTAGTTATCAGTCTTCCTCACTAAGAACTTACCCAAGAAGTTACTTCTCTCACTACTCTCCGTGTAAGAGAAAGAACCACCTTGAACAAGTGAAGGGAACCAAAGGGTCTTTAGCCTAGCGGTATGCGAGTCTTTGGCCTCATAGGAAGTCAGAGGTTCAAACCTCACCAAAGTGTTCTCCTCTTATTTGTTCTATTTGCCATATATAGATATTACATACTTAAAAAAACATAAGTGAAGGGAACATTTATTCTTATCTTTATTTCTTGTAGCAAACCTTTTCTCTTTGCTATTTGTAATTGTGTGTATCTTGGGTTTTTTAAATAAGTTCTTTCCCTTATCTCTTCTGCAAACAAACTGTAAAATTTGTATTGATCTTCTTTTTCAATATACAATTTTTAAAAGTGAAAGTTTCTGTGTTTGTGTTTATCCCTCTTCTACAAATTGATTACCTATAAACTTTTGTAGATCCGGTTGGGATCAACAAGTGGTATAAGAGTTGTGTTTGCTTTTTGTGTTGTATTGTTGCTTTATTGGTGTTTTATTATCTGTTAGCTCTCATCATCTTTGAATGTAAAAGTATCGAAAAAGTAACACAGCAAGTTTTGACAGAAGATGATCTGTCACARAAGAYCGYAGAKGACATTMAACAAAGTATCCCATCATACAAGTCAAAGGTGACAGAACCTCTGTCGTGTCTCACAGAGGTTCTGGAAGATTGTTCCTCTGTATCAATCATTCAGGTCACAAACAGCAGAACCTCTGTGRTATCTCACAGAGGGTCTGCAGTTAGTCTTCTGTGAGGATCTCTATGTACTTAGGTTTATTAGCTGCTCGTGCTAAACACGTGATCATGTCAGTAATCTGCTTTATTTTGGACGGCTTAGATTAAATATTTCGTCTAGGTCTTTCTTGGCGGTTATTTGTTTGTATAAAAGCAGCTTTAGGCCTTTGTATTTAAGTGAGCTTCCTGTATTGTAAGAGTTAACACTTTTCATGTGCAAATCATTTGAAGCATTTCTTTCTCTGTGTTCTTCAAGAGTTCTTCATTGTGTTCTTATTGATTTCTACCTGCTTGATTTATAACTGTCCGCTGCATACTMAATGTCTATCTATTTAATCAAGTAAGTTTTCAATACCCTGAAYTGAGTAATACGGTCCAACAATTGGTATCAGAGCCTGTAAATCAAATTTTTATTTGATTTGATTGTTCTTGGTATTCATTATTTCCTGCTCAAGAACACAGTCATCTTCCTTAGTCTACTTATCCTAGTTTTTTTTTCTCTCTCTGTTTCATTCTGTTTCTACTTCC
>NW_020201026.1:0-14518 GCF_001531365.2 Cynara cardunculus var. scolymus
GAACTGCTTTGTAATCAAGGCCAGAGATTTGGCAAAGGCTTTAATTTCATCATATGATTCAGAAGTTTCGTCTTTAGATTCTGATTCTACCACCAGTGCTTTCTTTCATTTCTTCTTAAGTTCTCTGGTAGGGGTCCTTGATATTTCCTTTTCATCGGCAGCAAGAGCGAGAGGTCCACCGATGGATACCTTATTCTTCATAATGTCGTTCTCTTGTGCTGCAAGCGTTCCATACAAATCGTGAAGTGACCAGCTGTCTAGGTCCTGGTTTGCTTGAAGGGACATTGACAGCTGAGTCCATTCATGGCCAAGACTTTTTAGGAATAAAACATTGTTTTCTTCCTTAGTTCTGGAGATATCGTTCAACGACATTGATTGATCAATGTGTTGAAATGATCGTATGTCTTTTGTATCGGTTCATCAGAAAGGGCCTTGAAATTTGTGTATTCATTGAGACATTGTGCTCTACTTTTTCTTCGTTTTTGCTCCTCCTTTCAGTTGGCTTGCTAGTTCATCCCATAGTTCCTTGGCTGTGGAACATGCATCGAGGGATTGGAAGATTTCATCGGGTATGGCCATGATTATCAATCATTTGGCCTTCTTGTCTGTCTCTACCCTTTCTATGTCGTCTTCATCCCAATTCTTCTCATCCTGGGGCATATAGTAGGCAGGAATTTCAGCTGTGGTGTTTGTTCCTGGAACTCTTGGGACAAGAGTTTGTGGAATGTAAGGACCCTCCATTACAGATCGCAGGAGGTTCCTRTCCATTCCTTCHAAGAAATTCACCATTCTTATCTTCCATTRTGGGTATTCTTCTCGTTGAAGAGTTGGAGGCTTGGTGAGGGAGCCAACACTATATGCAGAATTCCAGTTGGCCATTAAGAATTTTTGAAGAGAAAGATTTTACGTTTGAAGAGAGAAAAAAAATTGAGAGATTTGAGATGATCGCTTTGATTGAAGAACAATCAATTGGCTCTGATACCAATTGTTGATCTCAGATCTCTCAATAACACTGATAATCAAGTTAAGAATAACCAAATTATAGTGTTTTTTGATGAACAAAGCGATGAACACTCAAGAATAAATTATGAACATTAAAGAACAATCTTGAGTGTCAAAGGTTTCACTTTTATTAATAAGAAAAACGTAAAAGAGACATTTAGTACAATAGGCCTAATCACCTATTTATACTAGTAAGTTAATTAGAAGATAACTATCTATTGAGACTTTTTAGCTAATCTTCTATTAACAGATAATGTTTATCTAAACTATGGATAAGCTTTAATATTAAGATAAACATGAAGTGTAGCTGTCGGCTTGTCATGTCCAGCTGTCTTCCATGGTATGATAAATCAACCTTATCTTTAAATCTTCATCGTATGCCTCTGGTTGAATTGCTGAAGAATTCTCTAAGTGTTGTTGACCAGAGGGGTGATGAAGATGCTCTTTCCATTGCATCCCTGGTTGTTCATCGACCCTCTGGTTGTTCTCCACACTTAGTCAATTCTGCCTTGATGTCTTCATCGGTCTTCTGGTTCTTCATCACTTATTATTTTTCATTACTTTTACACTTTATGGATTATGGGGTCTAACACAATGGAAAGAACACTGTTCCCTTGAGGTTGCAACTAGAACTACGATACCTAAATTGTTGTCACCATCCAAAATTGAAGCGCAAGCAGCGAAAGTATCGAAAACAATTTTTTTTTATGTGCAAAAGGAAATGAACAAGGCAGTATGGTTCTGTGGGGTTGTCGAAGTCGTGGAGGTCGGTGATAAGATGATTTACAGTATTACACATAAGAATAAGAATTCTGAGGTTAAAGCTACGTACAAGGTCATGATCAATTCTTTGATTTCATATTCACATTAATTGATTAAAATCGCATTTCCTATTAATTTTTTCTAATTTCTCTTCCTTTATTTATGATACGCTAGGTGGTTCATGATGTAAGGGATGAGTCTTTTGATTGTAGTTACAACCATTTTGTTCACAATAGTATATTATGTCGCCACACGTTTTAGGTAATGTTAAATTCTGAGGTGCAATCTATTCCCGAGAAATACATCTTGCCGCGATGGAGACGAGAGTTAGTTCCCGTTGAGTTGTTGTCGGCTCGTGTTAGGTACGGTGAAATGGATGTTGAGAAACAAGCTTTGATCAACTAGGCTATATCAATGTTTGATCTTATTATTGGGCGTGTACGGAATGACAAGGGATCGTTGACAGAGTTTGTGGAGCAATTGGAACGTTTGGGTGATGAAATTTCGATTGATGTTCCAATATTGATAGGTACTGAGCAGAAGAGAAATGATATTTAGGAGCTCTTATGTGTTTCCGAACCTGAATCGGTTGATATCTTACCACCAACAGGGATACGTAATAAAGGTTGTGGAACCGGAAAGTGTCTTGTTGGTATGTCAGAGAGGGTATCCATGAATGCAAAGAAACCGAAAAGATTGTGCAGAACTTGTGAGAAAATGGGGTGGCATGATTCCCGTAACTGACCGTCAAAGGGCGATAGTACAAAATAACGGTTTAGGTATTCAAATTAGATTTGTTTGATTTGTGACCGAACGTTGTTTTTTGTTTCATTTGTTTTACCTTAGCAACAATTATCAATGAAATTGTGTCGGGTCTTAAAATTTTTGGGATGAGCTTATTCATGTAATGGTTGTGAAAATAATTAGTATGGGATATGATGAAGGTGGTAATGAAACTTGTCCATGTTGAACCAAAATTTTATGGATGAAATTTGTTTCAATTTTACATTTTTTTCCTAACGTAGTTACCTTCTACTCTAGAAACATTTAAGTGTAAGCAATATGTAAATTATTTGACCATGAAATGTTTAGTGGAATGGAACAAGTGAAAACATGTAATGAGAGAATGTAAAATGAAATAATATGAAAGACTTTCAAATGTACTTCAGATGATATTGATGCATCTACATATGGAGTACAACTAATTGGTGTTTTGCATAATGGTACATATATTTTGTTTAGAAAAGTGTTTATGAAACAGGTGCATACAAACGGATATTGTTATGGTTGCTGTATTTAAACTTTCGTGTGAAGGAAATGTGGTTTACTAGGCCAATGGTGAAACAATGTGCAGTCATGATAAGCAGAATAATGTTATCATGAAAATGAAGTTGATTTGGGACGGTGCAGATGAAATGATGTATGATTTCTTATATCAGTTTCATTGATTTTGGTAGTGACGCATTTTATTACTAATATAATTTGCTGCAATGATAATGTTTCCTTGTATTCCTGAATTGTTGAAGGTTGAGTAATATGAAATAGTTTCATGATGAAGAGATAGAACACAAGTACGATGAACAAGCACAAAAACGACGGTTGATTGTAAAGGAAACTAGATTAAGCATTACCTAGCTTAGCAAGTTATTGGGTATTTGTAAAAACCACATCAGTTTAGTCAAACCAAAATGAACCATACATAATTGACTACTAAGAACATTATAAAATTCATGTCCTAACCTCCCAATAAAACCCAAAAAAAGTGTCCTTACTGAACCAACGCTAAATCCATGGATTGCTACAATTAAACGATAAAGCCTATGGCAGATCTCTTTGTTGCTTTTGCATGTTCTATTGCTTTCTTTTTATCTTCGGGATCCATTGCATGAAACTGATCAACCTCTCTCACGATTGACTCCCTTCTTTTGCTGAAGTTGCTAAGTACTAACTTTGCCGTGTATTTCTTTCTTAGATAAGTTAGTTGGGTTCATTGATTTGGCCCCTCTGTAGTGAACCCGGTCTTCCATGACCTTTCATCTCCCATCCAAGTTTCCATATGACTCATCAAGAACACACCTCCATCCTCGAAATCGTCTTTAGTTTGCCAACTCATTCCCAAGCGATCATTTTATCTATTTCTTGCCAGCTAGGATGGCCTACAGCTTTTAGGTGCTTGATCATAAGGCGATGCTGGACAAACAAATAATCAATTATAAAATATAATGTGTGGAGAAAATTCTAGTATGAGAGTGATTGTCCAGTTAGTATGCTTACTAATAAGTCAACAACGTGTTCATACAAACCCATAGCATCTCCGATCGGACATCCTTTCCAAAATCGGTTGTCTATTACAACAATTGATGGGTTCTTGAAGTTAAACACCACCAAGTGGTAGTGACCACAGTCCATAATAGGGAAGAAAGCCTGTGTGTGTTTAACTGTTACGTAATGTCATGTGAAAAATAAATGTCTACCTAATTTTAAATGCAAAAAAAAAAGTAAACGCTGAGCATACCAGATCCATATTTCGCATTTTAATAACTTCCATGTCAAAACGAACTGATTTAGCCACGTAATTGCTGAAAATGTCATACTGAACATTGAAATCGGCCTGCTGAGTCCTTAGCTTCGGATCTCCCTGTGTGGTAGTCACGTAGTCAGGGAGCATTCATGAAACCATGTTTTGTTTCATTTGAAAAAACTTCATTATTCTTATAAATCTTACCAATACAGTTGTATCGGAAAAAAACGACGAGGTGAGTCACGGTTTCTATATGTTTCCTCCGTGTTTAGCAATTCAGCCCATCCATCTATAACAGTTGTGTACACAATGGATTTGGATGCTAAGCTTGCCAAATTCCCCCGCAATATGTTCGTGGAATTCTCCAATTCGAAGACAAAATCACTGCAGGTGTGCAGCGTTAACATATGCATATTAGTCGAAAAGTATGCCATTGATAATGTGTTAGTAATCCCATTTGGTAACAATTTAATACAGTGAATATTAAGTAAAAACATATTCTTACAAGGTTGATCCAATTTCCGCGAGCGCCCACTCGTGTATACGTCTATCTTATGCACTTACCTTCATGTCTATAGCCCGCCTTACGAACAGTGATCTTAGGTGATCTCCCAAGCGAACACTCCTCCGAGAAGCTGTAACGTATGTTGACTTCAAGTGATTTATGGTATCGTCTTCACTATGCCATCCGGTGAACCGGTTGTATTTTTTTAACATTGCATCATCTACGATGCAGACACCTTTTCCTTTATCCTTTGAACTTGGCTTTGTAACAGTCGACGGTTCTGCTGTCTTGGTCGGGCTGATTCCCAAGTCGAATTGTGGAGGCCGTAAATCTAATACCTCATTCTTCTGTTCTTTACTAGAAATTGATTTCTCGATTGTTTCATCACATATCTTATGCAATGTTTGACTGAGCCAATATTGTGATAATGGTGATTAATTCAGGTCATTGTCAGTCGGGGTTTCATGGCCAGCACGTTTGCCAACACATATGTCGCTTGATGCACCAACAACTATCGGGTCTACATTATCGGGTGATGCTTTTGCGACCTGAATCATGCTGTGTAGAGGATCTGAATATGACATTGAGATCACCAACAAGAGCTTTGAAAGCTTTATCCCCATGATACTTGGCCTGGCGCAATAAGACGCTGTTCAATTTCACCCCTTGTAGCAAGAACATGACCTATCATGTCTTTGATCAGCTTGATTTCCTCTTACACATCATAGGAAGACATACAAAATGTTAATTCGTTAATAGGAGTGAAACTGGTTCATGACACAGGTTCATATTGAAACAGTGTCAGATTCTTATTGAAACAGTGTCAAATTGTTATTGAAACAATTTAGTTATTAACAGTTTCATGTTATTAACAGTTTCATAGTCTTATTGAAACATTTTCGGTATTAACAGTTTCATGTTACTAACAAATGAGACAGATGCATGTTCATGTTGAAACAAATTCTTATTAACAGTGTAATAGATTTGTGAAACAGCGTCATGTTAACCGTTATCAATTGACACTACGTGAAGTAAAAATTACATTTAACATGTGAAACAACTTCATAGTAAACGTTTGAAATGGTTTTGTATAGTTTAACATTTAATAGAACAAGTGAAAAAATGCAATAGTAACATTACAACAACTGTGTAAGTAACCATACATTCAATAGCACAACATGAAACAGTTTCATGTTAACTTGTACAATATTTCTAGAGTTCCGTATAGGGATTGTTCATATTATAAGATTCATATAAGAAGTAATAAATTACTTAACTAGTTGAAAGGGACACCTATGTTGGTCAAATTGTGCATGCTTCCTGTTATGGACCATGTAATACAATTTCATAAAGATTCCAAAAACAGATTCAGATCCTCCTGTTTTCGAAATTTTGATATCTAATAGAACAGTTTCATGTTAACCTGTTTTACTAGTGAATCAGTTGCATACTACTTGTATTAAGTAGTGAAACTGTTTCATAATAGACAGTTTCAGTTTCCATTTCATAATACAGGTTCATATAAAAACCTCTTTAAAACAGTGAAACAAGTTCATATGATACAGGTTCATATGATACTAGTGAAACTGTTTCATAATAACAATTTCAGGGTCCATTTCATAATACAGGTTCATATGAGAATATTTTTTAGACAGTGAAACTGGTTCCAAAAATATGATACAGTTTCAATAATAACTAATAAATTACTTAACTAGTTGAAAGGGACACCTATGTTGGTCCAATTGTGCATGCTTCCTGTTATGGACCATGTAATACCATTTCAAAAAGATACCAAAAACAGATTCAGAATCTATTTCTCCTGTTTTTGAAATTATTTTATCTAGTGAAATAGTTTCATAATACATGTTTGACTAGGGGAACATTTGCATAATACAAAGCATGAAGTAGTGAAATTGTTTCACTATAACAGTTTCCGTTATCAAAAACACAGTTTCATTTGAAAACATTTTTTGGTCAGTGAAACAAGTGCCAAAAATATGATACAGTTTCATATAGGGATTGTTCATACATTTCGCTTCTCGTTAACGTGTACTACTCCCATATAAATTTTCTTCGGTTACTCATTGCGAAACATTTAAATGTAATTCAAAGAAGGTAGATAAGTACCTCTCTTTCCACCTCCCTTGTCACGTCCAACAATTCAGCCGATCCTAGGCCTCCATTGGCTATCTCCCAAGCCTCACGCTTTCTTAACATCTCGAAGCTCCATCCGCTTGTAGCTGGCCTCATGTGGTCAACTACTTCATCTGGCCATATTGTTGAGTCCACATATAGTAACTGAGTAAAAGGTAAAACCAAAGAGGTTTAGACTTCGGATTAAAAAAATATTATGCGAAACAGCAAGTAAATACACTTACAGTCAAATAAGCAAGTGGCCCGGCGTAGAAACATACGTCACTTGTTCTGCTCTAATTGTGCTTACTCGTTTTCAACATATCATATATTTATTTGCACCAGTCTATCTCAGGTATCATTTTCAAATCCTTAATGGAAGACAAGAAACTAAGATTGCAACACCCTATGCGATTACAATCTACCATCAAGTTAACGAACAAGACCAAGAAATTGATTTGGAATGCACCGGATGCATCTCCAGAACCTTGGATAAGTTTCATAACATCCTTTGGTCTCATCTTTTTCTTATCAAATTGCTTCCTAAACATGCCATTAAGATTTGGCTCGGATTTGTCTTGTTAAGTACTAAGTATATCAATCCCCCCAGTCGGCAAGCCTAGTAATTCATGAATGGATGCTATTGTAATTGGAATTGAATCGTGTCTAACATTAAGCCTCATATTCATAGTGTCTAAATTGTCTACAACATAAAAACCCAAATGAGATGGGACACCGTCTATTCTAATGTCAAGTAGGCTCCCTAATCCCATACTCTTAACGGCAGCCCGTTGGGAATCATTGAGTGTGTGCACTGTTTCTTGCAGTGTCCTTGGAGATGTCCTAGTTCTTAGTACATGATATTGTACTTCATTCGTGTCAATTGACAGTTCATCTTCAATCCCCTTCTCCAGCTCATAGTTTATTCTTTTTTTTTCGGATTCGTTGTGCATCCTCTCATCGACTCGACCCCCTCTACATGTTGGGTTACCCAAAGCTCCTGCATATATTAATTATCATTTGTATATACTTTCAAAGTTTAGGAAAATGTAAGATTTGATCTACCTTTTGCCTGCTGAGGTCCTCTAGTGGTTTTTACTACTTTGGACGGTTGTTTATTTGGGGGAACGGGTTCCGTGCGACCGTGTCTCGAGGAGGCCTTTTTGGATGTAGAAACCTTCACCTTTTTTAGCACTGTAAGGGTTGGTTCTTGCACAAAATCACTATCTGAAATATATACAATATATTAGTATATGGAATATTACAACGTATAAAGTTTCATGAAACAATTAATTAACATAATCAAACTAATATGAATAGGTTGCATAATAGTATGAAACATGTTGCAATCTATATTTATATTTTTGTTAATATACAGTTGCATTATTTGTTTTATAAACCAATATTCATCTAAACATCCATTAACTAGTACAAAATCATATATATTTCGGAAAATTTCAATAAATACAACATATATTTCAACTGTACCTCCGACGGACGAATTAACAATCGTCTTCCCACTTTTCTTCGTCTATTGATCATTTAACTCAATACCAACATCCTCCCCAATAAATCCAACTGGGTTGTGTTGGGAAGCAGTTTCTGTGTTGGCATGGCTCGATGAGGAAGTTCTGTTTATCGTAATCTTCAGTTTCTTAATCTTACCAACATTTGGGTCCTGAACAACATCAACATCTGAAGGTATACATTGCATTAGTGTATGTGAATTCAAAACACATATGTTGTGCATATATATTAAGCCAAATCATGTATAATGAACCTATAAAATATTTGGGTTTTAAGGGCAGCAAGTGAACCTATAATATTATGCGCAATATTGTATAATGAACCTACAAAACTGTTACAAGTCAAACAGTTTCATGTTAAAAATAGATGGGACAAGTGAACCAGTGGCATGTCGGATCAAGTTAACAAATATTGGGTTCGGCTTGTTTTAGTCATAGGCCTTACTTATGTGAGTGGTGCGTTTCTTTTATGGCATGGTTTTGAACATCTCTATTCGTATCAATGAGGATTCAGTTCAAATGCAAACTGTTTCTGCTCAATAAATCATTGCGCTTGCATTACTGCTGTTTTCACATTAGCAGATGTTTCATTCACAACAATTACATTAGTTGGTCAGTACATATTAGAACAAAAAATATTTCTATATCTGTTTCATTCACAGCTGTTTCATTCACGGCTGTTTCCTTCACAGCGATTTCTAGCTCCTATATGTGAATCTTCATATCAATACAGATTAGAACAAATAAATATTGCATATAATCGTATACAAAAGACTTGTTCCTCATCAAGATAATAATATGATGGTTTTGATGACCAAGAACTGTTGATAAGTGACGAAGATCATATTTCTATATCTGTTTTTAACTTTCCTAAATGTTCTAATTGAAACTTGATCATCGCAGATTCAACAAGTTCAAATAAAATTTTCAAACATGCATACAACATTACAATTGCCCCAAAGTTCTAAATTCCCATATCATTTGATGAATCATATTGCTAATACAACCAATAAAGATGCCAAACCCATATTCAGATTCAGATTCTGGGAGGTACTGATCAAATAGTCTCATTATCCTGAGACGTGTTTCATAATGTATACCAATGTGATTCATCCGATTTACAGTTAAAGAACCTCATTAAACTTCATTAAGCATGCTTCCTTTTTCATTGATACTTCAAATTTGCTGAAAACTTAACCCTAGATTCACGCACGAATTTCACAAAATAAAATGAAAACAAAAATTATCAAGCACTGTGAAGAGTGACTTCACATTAATACGAATGAAACAACTTAGGGTTTCTTCGCATACACTTGCATTTTGTCCCAAATCATGTATTATACAATTTTACATCTTAAGACGAAAAATGCAGAAACGGATTACCTGTAGATTCATGCACGACTTTCTTCTTCCCCTTTTTCTTCATTCCTTGGTTAATGAACTCAATGTCCAGACCTTCATCATCAAGTTCAACTGGTTTCTCTTTATTGTAGTAAACTTAGAAAAACTATGCATCTCCCTCAATCTTTGACTAAAACGCCTCCTACCTGTCAAAGACCAAGGGTTTACATTCGTCAATGAGATTCGATTTCACTGTTCGGTTTCTAAAAAATCGAAACCGAAATGAATAAAGATAACATACCTCCATTATTGCCAACCATTTTTCTTCAATATACTGAAGATCGATGTTTTTTAGTAACACTATATTCGAAAAGGAAGAAAGGAATATCTTCGCCTGATTCTCAGGAATGTATGCGATGAAGACAGGATTGCTCAGGACAAAGATCGATTAGGATGTTACAGAATATGTATTTTTGTTTACTATTTTGCCCTTATTGCTGATATAAAAATAAATTTTTAATATTTTTTTAATTTCCTAAAATAAACTAAACTAATTTTGACCGTTGATCAAGAAAATGGATGGATGAGATTGGTTTACACGGTTTACACAAATGGGGGAGGTTTTCATTTGAACGCTCCTCCATACATGTGTATATATATATATATATATATATATAAAAGAAAGCACACATCAATTAAAGTAGACACCATTAAAACCTCAAATATTTTTTCCTATTACATTCATACAAATTTTTTTTTGGGNGGATGTGCCCTTACCTTATACCTAGATTTGCCCTTGCCATAGTCAAATAATCCTTTTTTCATTGAATGAATAAAACAAGGCATACTCAGTTGTTGAATGTTGAACATGGCATCAACTGTAGCGGACAACTAACTTCATCAGTATTAATTATTAGCGATATACCATCCTTTTAGTTGGTATCTTATGTTTGTTGACCTTTTGATGGATGAATGCATTCTACCTTCACTTCTTCAATGGTTGCCTTAATTGATAGTTAAGGTATAACTATCATCAGATGATAAGTTATATATATGCTTGTTTGTCATTATACTTCTTGACTTCAAACTCTGAATATGTGATAAAGAGTCTACAATCATTGAGCAAATTACCTTCTTGTTTAAGTAATGCTTCAGCTTTATACATTATCCTATTTATCTTCATCTGAATAGTTTTCCATGGTAACATCTTCAACATGAGCCTAACTTTACTCAGCTTCAAGTACATCGAGTCTTCATTATTTAGGGGCTGTTTGGCAGTTGCTGAATGGTTTGGTACAGAATGATTAAAAGGCTATCATGATATAATGCAAAATAAAATATAACTGTTTGGTAATTGTTTACAGTGAAATTAGGGCGCTGAATGGCTGAGGGAGGCCCAGAATATAAAATCATTCAGAGGGTTTTAGAACCGTTAAGAGGCAGATTTTTTTCTTGCCAAACAAGATTAATCTCTTAACGGTTCAGAGGTTGCCTCTTAATGGAACTATTAAGAGGTAAACAAACAACCCTTTAATCTCTACAATGTGCTCTTTTGTGAGTACATCAGCATCAGTAGAGGGAGGCTTCAATTTCAGAATTATCATCTTAGTGGCAGAACTTCAATAGTTGTCTCGTTCCATTATTAGTTATATTTACAATTGAGATTCTTCAAATGTTGAACCACTTGCTCCGTCCATTGGTTGATCCTTTAGTGGACCAACAATAAGTAACTTTGTTATATTTTAACAAGTGGTCATCTTTACTTTCATTATAACCTTAAACGAAGGTCAGAGATAATTGTTATTAACAACCTTTACTTTCATATGGGATTTAGTTACAACTTCACCTCACACCCAAGCTAACATTTTTATCTATCATGGCAAGCCTTTTAAACAAATTGAAGCCTGAAGTTTAAAGTATTGAAGAAAATGAAGACCATAAGAACAAGAAAAAGTAAATGAAACTACTCAGTGCTATGACTATAAACTACTCTAAACTACTTCCAATTTGAAATCTTCCATGCATGAGATAATATCTCCAAAAAGATCAGCTTCAATCTTCTCTAATTTTCTTCTTCGAACAACACATGAGCGATTATGGGGGTGTTTGGGATTGTTATGTGAAACAACTTATGTTTTTCTACAAAAGTCCTTATCAACTTATTATAAGTTAGAATAATTTAACTTCTTTAAAAACTTCTTATTACCGGTTTGGCATTGCTAAAAGCTGTTTATCCAAACATTCAAAAGTGCTTATTACCGGTTTTACACCAAAATAAGTCAATAAGTTGTTTTTAAGAGCAATCTCAAATATTGTTATTGCACTTGACTTCTATTGTGTCTACTGTCGATGCTGATACATCCCTATGTTGCTTCAACCAATTCCCCCATTTTTAAGCCCAAATCACGTATTTTCATTTTCAAATAAAAAAAATAAGAAAGATATGAAAAATAACCAAAAAAACTCAAAGCGTCCATTTAAGGATGTAAAACCCGAGAGAAAAACAAAGAAATGATGCTATAACAGTATCGCAGTATCAACTGAAATCAAACATATCAAATATAATTTTGATAAATAAAATTTTACTCATTTTCCTCTCAGCTTAATTTATTTAATTTCACTTATTTAACATTATTAATATAATATAACTTATTTTCACCTAAAATTATTATCTCAAAATTCAACCATCCAGTATGAGTACTTAAGTAATAATTAAGTATGAGTACTTAAGTAATAATTAATACCATATCACAATTTTTATGTCTACCCATACTTGGATTGTGCTTAGATTCTCTAGGTTTGATGTGTTTTTATATTTTTATAGGTTTGGAAAAGTTTGGAGCAAAAATTGGATAAAAGGAGAATTTTGACAGATTTGCGAGGTTGTGGCATTTCGACCATATCTCGCTCATCCGATCTCCGTTTAAGGGGATTAAAAAGTGATATGGAAAGACAACAACCCACCCTACAACTTCGAAGTTTTGAGTTTCTGCATGTTCGGGCAAGACTTGAGTGGGAAGAGAAATGTTGGATAGCGAGTAATGAGCTTAAAAAGAAAAGTACAACTTGTACAACGAATGGTACAAGCCAATACAGCAGCTCTCTACTTCTTATTGGGTCGGAAAAATATAATAATTAGGATATGAGATTTTTGCTTGTTTGGGCTATTAATTAGAAAATAAAATGCTTAAGTCTTGGGCCGTGAGTGGGTTTTTAAAAAGGAAAGAAAAGAGAAGGTGGAGAAAATTTCGGAAAATTTCCTATTGACTGCTATTAAATCTCGATTGTGCTTTAAAACTAGTGTGTTTCAACAGGAAAGACTGACATTTCCATACAGGTCGGAGCTTACACGGAGTGATAACTACTGCACCAAGTCATGCATTGAAAGGACAGTCAGGGGAGTTTTTTGTTTCCCCTCATCTTTATATGTGTTTTTATCATAATTACATACATTAGAGATAATGCATGAACCTAATGTGTGGGGCATTAAAAATTTAAATAATTGACTTGTACCAGCGCAGTAATTCCTTTATATACCTGAGCATAATGGAAAAAATCCTTGTTAGACTCTAAAGAACATGTATCATTAATGAATTGGTCGATTAGTCATCTAAAACTACTTGATGTGTCTTACGATTTTAAACTAGCATTGATTGATTTGGTGAACATATCTAACACGTGAGAAATTTGAGCCTTATGACTAAAACATCCAAATTAATTTCATTTTCATTTCACTTCATGTGTGTATTACACCTCATGTGTATTGGACTCTCTAGAGCTTGCATCTATTCTCTTCAAGATTACATTTTAGTCCTGCTTGCATAAAAAGTGAGAAAGGTCATCTTTGATGTGAATGTTAACCACCCTTAGCCAAAAAATCGACCTTGAAATCCAACAAAATCCACTTGATTAACCATTTTAAGCCTACAAACCCGTTCATGTAGCACACCTAGGTTACAAGCAACACATGCCCAGATACTTTCTGTCCAACCTTATGAGCAAGGAGTTACATAGTTAAGACCTTGAAGTTGTGGGTTCAAAAGAAAAAAAAGGTTGCAAAGCAAAGCCCCGAAAAAAATGAAAAAAAAGAAGTGTGAAGAAAAAAATGAAAAAAAAAGTAAATAAAGCAGAAAAATGAAAAAGAGAAGTAAACAATTTTAGTGCCCAAGTACGGTCAATGTTTAAATGTAGGGTGTTTTGATCGGTCGTTTAATTCTAGTTTATTTTCTTGGCAATCGTCTCTCATTAATGTGTTAAAATGGTAAAATCGAACAATATTGATGTCTTTTTATATTTTTGTAGGTTCAGAAAAGTTTGTACTGAAAAAAGTGATAAAAGGAGGATCTTGACAAATTTTGCGACGTTGTGGCATTTTGACCATATATCACTCATCTGATCTCCGTTTGATTCCGAACAACAACAAAGTGGTACAACAGGTGTGATAACCGGTTTATTTGATATAAAGTTGGAGGGTTGTTTTAAATTTAGTTTGAAAGTTGAGGGGTGCATTTTAGAAATTGGGTTTAAAATATCTTATGCTTCACCGCTCTTGTTATATATATATATATATATATATATATATATATATATAGGGGCTGGTTCAAATACTAACCCAATATTTTGTGCAAACTATGCTAACCCATCTTAATCGTTCATTTTCTCATCTAACGGTTATTATTAAATGAGATTAAATAATCAATAATTTAATTAATATATTAATTAATATGT
>NW_020201026.1:15988-24573 GCF_001531365.2 Cynara cardunculus var. scolymus
ACGAGACTTCTCAATAATTACATAATTGTCACCTTGCAACTTTAGACCATTAAATCATTAGTTTATAAAGTTAATCAATGAACATAAATTGGTCTTACGGGTCTTACGAAAAACCCTTGGTCTCACGTGAATCCAACCCTATATATATATATATATATATATATAGGAGCTGGTTCAAATAGAAACCAACTATATGGCGTAAACTATGTGAACCGATCTTGAGCGTTCGTTTTCTCATCAAACGGTCATTATTAAATGAGTATTAAAAAATAATAATTAAATCATTAAATTAATTTGGTTCTTTATGAACAACGGGTTCACAGGGTATTTTGGTAATATTGTCTCACRCATCCATAAACCGATATTCTCCCKGCGATTTGTAACCTACGCTCGATTACGAAACCGCCAATCTCTACTAACAATAGAGTAAATCATTAGCGGTAAATCAGGTTCATAATCTGCACAAATCGATGGATGATTTTCTCGCAATGCACGCAGCTGGGAATAGGGTTAAAGGTAAGTTGTACATGAATTAGGGCTTCGATTTGTATGATCATATTTTGAAATCTGTTAACATTTGATACCAATTTTAAATACAGAAAGGAGACAAAGCGAAAGATTAATGAAGAAATACGTCTTCTCCAACTTTAAAAACACAATAGATAATCCAGTAGATGTTGAAGAGGAACCAGACAACATTACCTCTGCTGTTCAACTGTGTACCAACCAAGGAAACATGGAAGTGAAGAACCAGTCAACAGTAGTTGAGAAAACCCAAAAAGGTAAACAACTGTAAAACGTGAACTTGTTTGTATGTGTTAAGTTGATAATGAATGTCGGATATATTAAGGATACTATGTTTGCTTTTCGGTACACACATTTATGTACATTTGTTAATTTCTCCACAAATTGACTTTTGACATGTTCATACTTCTTAAAGAATCAAACAATCATTTAAAATTTGTGTATCATTTTGTTCACAAGTATATCCATTTTGTCAGTACTTTAACATTTCTTACTTGTTTTTGGTTTCACATTAGACACACCCCTGTTTTTTATGATACATTGGGATAACATATGTTTTTAATATTTTTTGTTATAAATCTTGTTAATAACAATAAGGTTTTCAATTTGTATTGTACAAAGAGGTGTGTCAAAGTTAATTGTTCATTAATATGAACAAATATGTTTATTTTCATCTTATGTTCTATTAAATGTTTTATATCGGTATTTAATATTCGAAGTATCATTTAATAAGGACCGTCAACAGTGGTTAATGTACCTCAAAAAAGGTAGATAAATATTAACGATTTACTTGTTGAGTGTTTACGTTGATAATGAAGTTCAAAAATATGAGAAGTAATACATTTGATTTTCAGAAAACAAACTCAATGATCAATTGTTGTTTTTCCCAAATACAGAATGTTCATTATGTTCACAAGTACCACAACATTCTTTTCAAAGTCATGTGTTGTAGTTAACAGGTTAATGATATGAACTATTTTGGACTGTAATATGAGTTGATATATTCAACATATTAATGTCGACACAGGCAATGTTCAAATGAACACAGTCGCTGATGACACGATCACATGAACACATATGTGAATATATGAAAGCTTTTGAAGTACATCTGTGAGTATGATAGATTATGAAGTACATCTGTGAATATATGATAGCTTATGAAGTACATCTGTGAATAAATGATAGCTTATGAAGTACATCTGTGTAACAACCTATTACATTTTTTGTTCCATGCTTCCCTAGTGAACAGGTAGATTGAATCTTTTATCGATGGTACCATTTAAAAACAGATGTTCATTTGTGTTAATATAAAATCAATGGTATAATTGGTTATTATTAAGGCAAAGTTTTATGATGTTCATTTGTGAATATGTGATGAAAGAATGCCCACATAATATATTAATGTAGTTTGTACATATTGAAAACTTGTAATCACGGTCTTTCACAATCATTGTTAAGTTGAACAAATGACACACAAACTTCATATGAGACGTTAGCTGATGAACATACTTAATGAATTATGAACACACAATCTCCATTAGTTACTTCTCGTTCATTGGTTGATTGTGTTTTTCTTTCACATACGTCTCATTCTGCTATTTTTACATTTGGTCTAACATATGGTTTACATATTATAGTTCAAACTTATGTTAATACTTCTATGTTGTTCACATATTTGTGATGGAATAGGTGTGATACCATTAACTGTTAATATCAACGAGGAGCAAGACAATACAAATTCGGTTGCTCAACGCGGTACCAATTAAGGAAACATGCCATTAAATAAACAGACAACAGTAGTTGAGGAAACCCAAAAAGGTAAACAACTATAAAACGTTAATTTATTTCAATGTTTAACTTGTTRTTGAATGTYGGATATATGTAGGATACGACATTTGCTTTTCGGTACACACATTTATGCACATTTCTTGATTTCTCCACAAATTTGCTTTTGACATGTTCATACTTATTTTGAGAATCAAACATGTATCTTAAATTTGTGTATCAGTCTGTTCACACGTATGAACATTTTGTCTACCTCTTAGACATTTCTTACTTGTTTTTGGGTTCACATTAGTCGCACCCTCCGTTTTATATCATACATTTGCATAACATATGTGTTTCCTATTTGGTTGTGTCAATTTATAATTACCGTCAATAGTGGTTAATCAACCTCAACAAAGGTAGACAACTCTAATGAATTACAAATGATACATCTCGGTTATTGTGATCTTCACACACCTCGGTTGCAATATGGAAATTTACTCATTGGCATCTAAATGAGACACCAAACACTTCAAGCCAAACAGGATTTATTGCTGATAGTCGATGAATAACTTCCCTTCCTTACATGGCCCCCTTTGATCAGTAAAATCTTAGATGAATAATGCAGACCACTCAACCGTCATCTATTACATTTCCCAATTGTCAAGCAACCCATTACTCTGCATCTATAGTGTCAACTGTAAGGCCCATATGAACTATAAACCAATCTTCTTAAGAGTCAACTTAAGTAAAAGGTTGGTAATGACATTCCAATTATAGTTGTTGGCTAACATGTCATATGCATCACTTTACTGACTAATATCTAAAAAAATCACAATAAAAATAAAGACGGACTAATATGTAATGTAAACATAAACCCAACCATTAAGGGTCATTACAGGATACTAGTAACCTATGGAGCTAAATTGTGAAATATACGATTTCGTTTAGGTTTGATTTTGGCATACCTTAAATGAATTACAAACAAACAGCAGGTTGTAGAAATATCCTATTCATTGGTGCAATGTTTTCAATATCAGGTATCGTTGTGAATGTGTGATGATATGAACATACAATGCATTGGATGTATGTTCATATTGCTGATTCATATGTCATACGGTGCATGACAACTCGTTTTCATTGCAAAACACAATCGTTGTTCACACGAACACGGGGACGATGTCATATGTTGCATGACATTTTCGCTGCCTACATGTTTCCATGTGTTCATGTGATCAGCGACTGTGGTCGTTTACACATTCAAATGCAGTGTGATCATAACGAAATCAGCAATATGAACAGAGTGCAAATGCAGTACATGTTCATAGCGGCGCACATGCACAAATATACTTGAAATTGGAAAACATAGCCCCATATGTACAACTTATCTTCATATCTGCTGTATGTTCATATCGATGGTCATGTGAACATCACCAACATGAACATAGAGCGATGGCAGTCTATGTTCATATCTGCACACAGTCACAATGATCCTTGATTTTGAAAAACATCAAAACATATGAACATATTGTTTACATTGCAAGACACAGATGTTGTTCACACGAACATAGGCCCGACATATGAACATGAGTTGTATAGATGTACTTCATAAGCTATCATTAGAAGCCCATATTTCGTGTGTGAATTCTTTCATACGGTAACACGACATACATTATTCATGTTATAACTTTTCTCATTTTCACAGATTATTCAAAACAAAAGGTAGTTGCATATTACCTCAAACTATTTTCTTTATGATATATGTCATCATGTCATTACAACCTTGGATTGGTCTGGTTATTTTAAAAATCCATCATGCTGTACCTGTAACATAAATGGTCATATCATATTACATTACGTATATATAGACAATAGTAATAATGTGTTTTGGATGTGTTCATGTGAACATACATGCGCTGATCACATGAAAACCATGTGAAAGCATGTCCATTTATTGACGTAGGGGATATGTCCACGATGAAACATCGATCCAAACATACATCAAAATGAGAGGATGCGCCTATGTGCATACAAGCACAACGAAATGTCCTTAACATTAAGACATCGCCTTTTTGTGATCGTGTGAATGTGATTGTGTGTTTGGATATGCAGATATGATTTGCACTCACATGTGCAAAGTTCTTCAATAAGTAGTATCGTTGTGCATGCGTCAAAATATGATCGAAGTCATCATTCTATATATGTTCTTATTGTCCTTTCCCTTTGTGTTCATATTTCCTTTGAAATGGGTTAAATTAGTATATCATATAACTTGTCCACATTCACATTTATATCATATAAACACATGTATGGTTAGGTTTTTTAGGTGCAGCATAATATTAGTGCACATGACCGTCAAAGTATATCATTCTCATGTTCACAAATATCAAAAATCTATGATTTTGTTCACTGTTTTGTCAAAAAAAAATCTCGTTTACTTGTTCATTCATTGTGTGTGTACATGCAATCTTTATTTTGTCAGGAGTTAATATGTAATATTCATGTGACAAAAACAAAACGTATATTTTATGTTATCCTAAGATCCGATCCACAGCATATCGATACACGGCAATTACACAATCACAACTTGGTCGGTTAAGTTACACAAACACGATATTTCACATCATATACGATTGTTCTTCTTTGTTTATTTTATGTTTTTTACTATTAATAATTTTTCAATCTTTTTAGTTAGTATGAATATGCATGTAACAACATATATTAATCACCGATTGGTCATTTTTGGTTCGATTTTGTCATAGCATATAAATAGTTCACATTTAGTGAACAAAAATCATGATACACCATACAAAATACTTGTCATTTAATATATATACTTGTATGTCTTTCGCAATTATGTTTGACGTCGATTTATATATGTGTGTGATTAAACTTGTCATTTATATCGCACTTATCGTTCCGTATTACAATTATGTGTAATACCTTGTGGGATTGGTATGGCTGAAATTTGTCCGTAATGGTTAATGTTGTTATCTGACAAACAATTGATGGTCTTGTCATAAATTGCTAACATGCTAGACACTGTAGGTATCGTTCCATGTTTCGGGCACACATATTATTTATTAACCATAGTTATTATTTTCAAACTGATGAAAAATGAATCATACAGGTGCATCATCATCAATGGTGTTGATTCTAACCAAATCCAAGGTGATGGGTACCACGAAACAAGCAGGTGAATTTGGTTCATTTTTATTCTGTAATTTAAAAAAATATGACAAAAGCCTTGGAATCCTATCAACACAGTAGACTGATTATTTTTAAATAATTATTCTCTTTTGAGTATAGGTCGGCTTGTTAAGAATGTTAGCATACCAAGAGTAGACGAGTCAATAAAAGACACTGTAGACCCCATCAAGTATAACCCCGTGGAGACAGATACCGGTGAAGTAGGTGCAGGTATGACGATGTATTTAGTGTTCAATAAAAATTTTCAACATTTAACATTTAGCACACATATCCATGCCTGTATCATTATCCATTATCTGATTTATTTAATTTTGTTTTGTAAATTGTCCATGAATGCAGACAGTGAGCGTGATAATGATTTTAAAAATGTCGATCAGACTCGAGATACAGCTGTTGTGAGAGTTACTAGAAAGGGAAAAAGCTTGGCACKTGGAGATGAAAACGAAGTAATTGCTGCGAATGACGCAAAGGACACGACGTTATGCATCAGAACTCGAACTTCTCCGAAAACATTGTACGACACAGTTAAGTCACTAACTGTCACCCAACGGGCAGCAATCAGAGAGATGGGTTTCCAGTCACTACTGGATATGACATTAGATGGGATTCCGGCGAAGATGGGATTTTATGTAGTGGATAATCTCAATACAGATGCGATGAGCATCAAGATGAGAAATGGTGTAATCCCCATCACAGTCAAGTCCATTCATGAGGTTCTAGGGCTGCCGATGAGTGGAGTTGATCTGAACTCAGTTGATCCGTCACATTGCATCGATGACATAGTTACGGCGTGGTGAAAACAATTCACAAAAGACAGGATGCGGCCGAAAGATGCGGGTGACTTGTTCAAGCTGGGTTTCTTAGTTATAGTAATCAACACCCTTGCGGAATGCAGCACGGTAGGAGTTTGCAACCTGCCGTTTCTGTCCCGTATCCATAGCTTGGAGATGATTCCACAGATCAATTGGTGTAAGTACGTTTTCGGCTGCATCACAACAAGTAAGAAGTGTTGGAATAGAGAAAGCCTACTGTCCTTTTATGCAGGACCATTGACATGTTTGACAGTAAGTACCATTTTTGTTAATAGAGATTTTAATTAAAAGAGGAATACGAATAACACGAAAAAACTAATAATTTATCATAYCTTGTAGTTGTTGTATGTACATTCTACAAAATGCGAACAGATCCAAGTAGCAAATGATGCACCTCCCATTAAGGCTTGGACGATGGACATGCTTCGTAAACGGCAAGAGTTGGAGATTAGGAGTGGCGGACTTGGATGTGTTGAGATGAAACGTAAGGCCAGTGTCGGGCATGGTGCATGCGACACAAATGTTGTTGGTGGTACGGCAGAAAAATATGTGGCTGAATCAAGTCGAAGACATCAAGCAAAGGACGCGCGAAGGAATAAGGAGGTAACTTATAAAATGTTACAGTTAATGAAATATAGTTGCATACAAATGAAATAATAACCTATATATATGTCATTATGTATCCGCGATTCTAACAAACACAACTAGTACCACATTACAGCATATGTTGGATTCGCGTTATTGGACTGTCTGACTGATATGTTATTACAGCATGCTTCTATTTAGGACGAAAGTAGCCCATTTTTACAGCTTCAGACCATAATGTTTTTGACATGCCCTTATCGGTGAGACGGCAACAAACCATATTCATTATTGTTCGATTTCTTCTAGGAGACTCAGTCTATTTAGGGGTGTATGATGTCGTGAGTTTTCTCGTTATCCCTTCATATTTGCAGAATACTTTAAGCTCTAGAGAGTTGAACTTCCCAACCCATCGATCCTCAAGCAACGTATTGGTTCCAATGTTTCCTTCTTACTCGTTCTATTGAAACACTTAAACATATCAGGTGTTTCTGTTTTTTCACACAATAGATACAACCACATTTTCTGTTAAAGTCATCAATAATAGTGGAAATGTACTTTTCTCAGTGAGAGGCAGGTGAGATCAGACCACATAGATCCGCATATAGTAGCTGCAACTTTTCACTAGCTTGAAATTTGCTTTGTTGAGAGAATGGCTTACGATTTTGTTTACAACTATTGCATACTTCACACACTTCAATAAATGGTAGTAATTTCGGCAGCCATGTGACAAACTCCTCCTCTTGCATAATTTGGATATTTTTGTTATTCATATGGCCAAATCTTTGATGCCATAGCTCCACTTGTTGACTCCCTCAACATTCATACAAGTTGCTTCAAGTGGCTTCATTATGGACGAGATGGAAAACATTCTATTTGTAGTTATTCTTGCATTAAAAATCAAACATCTCTCATAGTAAAATATGTTATAGTACCATTCCTTGACTAGAATGACTAATCCTTTCACTTGTAATTGTCCTATTCTTAGCAGATTAGTTGACAGCTCCGGAATATAAAACACATTTGTCACTGTTTGCACAATCCCATCAACTTCGAATCAAACTTTTTCTTCCCCATTGCAGGCATCCTGTGATTGTTTTCTAACTTCACAGTACGTCCGAATGATGCGTCCATACGTACAAAATACTCTCCATTCCCTGTCATGTGGTTGGAACAACCAAAGTCAAGAAACCACACACCTCATTTTCCAGTATCTTCCAAGTATGCACATTCCATCAAAGCAACTACTCTTTTTCATTGAGTTCCGCATAGTTTGCTCCTCATTATGTATCATAACACTTAAATGGTAATGCCTTAACTTATGGCATTTGTAGCATTCAACCATGACCGATTGAATGTTTTACCCCGTCCTCGACCTTAACCAGGGCTGCCTCCTTCTCTCCTGCAGCTGCTTCTGCTTAGGGGATGAATGTGCAATAGCTAAGCTGAATGGTGGAGCATCATAGTGGAAACTCCTGTTGCTACTAAACAAGGGTCCAGGTTATTAAGATTTGAAAGTATTGTTTAACTCAACATCTCTAACAATTACTAAACATCTTCAAAGTAGTTGTATCAATTCTTAATTGCTAGGAAATCATATTGTGATACATACGTTATGTTCATACTGTGATACATACATTATGTTCATGGTTGCTGAAATTCAGAGATGCACGTTGGATGTGGTGGTATGTT
>NW_020201026.1:24983-37994 GCF_001531365.2 Cynara cardunculus var. scolymus
CTTTCAAATCTTAATAACCTGGACCCTTGTTTAGTAGCAACAGGAGTTTCCACTATGATGCTCCACCATTTAGCTTAGCTATTGCACATTCTTCCTCGTCCTCCTCGGTACTCATGTTCATCATTAAGGACATGTTTCTCCATCTCTTTGCTTTGTACTTTAAGTTCATGCACCAAAAGAGAGCTCTGAAGTTCACCTAAGTTCATGGGCTGGTTAATAAAATGATTAATGTGTTTTTTTAATATACTGTGTGTATGTACACATGATGTTCACCTATTTTGCCTGTTACACATGCATAACGACATTACATGGACATGAACCTACCAAAACGACATAGCAATTGTGATATATGAACATATGCTGCGTAGATCGTACACATCATATGTATTGTTTTACTCAACGTTTTTTTGCTTTCCTAAGGAATGTATGAGGATCATGGGGGAAAAGATTGCGGAGTTGTGCTCTCGAAGAGTAGAGGCAGACTTACTGCTGGAAGCGTTTGTTGAACAATTCCCGGATGATACAGATTTTGACAGCTTCAAAAGAAAATTAGCAGCGTTGTTTAAAGGGAGCAAATGGGATACAAGGACCACCGTGGGTACGGATGATGCAGCCCCAACGATGTGCCAAGTCCCTAACCGGGTAGTTGTTGAGGTAACTCCTACGAAGCTGGCCATAATACCGGATCCAGACTTGTTGTCGCCGCTGTCGCAATTCTGGACTAGTCCAACGGTTATTGCGGAGGTGGATAGGGCATCSAACGAGAAAACGATGCATCTGTCAAATGAAAACAGGAGATATGCGTGGTTTGTTCAGAAGGAAACAGTTGGGATTCATACAATACAGCCGCAGGTGCAGCAAGTTGGTAGCGTACGGAGTAGGAATAGTGATCAGACTGAGAATAAGACAAGTAAGATTTGTAAACGAGCGAGAAGCAGCGACAAAGCAATTGCTTTGGGTGGAGGAATCGAGCCACCGACATTTGATTTGGGATAAGTCCATCAGGGAAACAGGTAGTTGATGTTGTGGATACGGTGAATACACTAGCAATGAAGGAGTGTCCGAGGCTAACCTTGTCGAAGAGGGATCCGAAGTTGAGCTTCAAGCTACGGTCACCTTATATCACATGTGATGTTTCATTCGACGTAACAAATGACGAGCGTAGGCTACAAGATTGGATCTTGAGGGGTATTGGAGGGTTACTGTAAGTTGTACCTTACATTTTCATAGTTCATGCATTTTACTTATATGTCTAAATATATGAGTTTGTATAATGTTTACCTGTTAATACCCAGAGAACCTGTTTTCGTATCCCCGTGTGGAAGAAGACTAACACGACAGGCGTTGCTATCTCTTGCATCCCAATCCATGGTTTGTCGAGATGTGTTAGACGGGTGGTCAGCAGTGCTAAACCGAGATGAAAGATTGCGGAGCAATGACTCTCCGCGACGCTATTTCTGTCACATCAATGTTTCGGTAAAATAAATAAAAAAGCAACTGTTTTCGAAACATGCATTATATACAAATCAAGTAATGGTTTTGTTTTGTATGCAGATGGATGGTATGATGAGGAACCTTTCTCTGGATGTGCACGAAAGATACGAGATTTTCAAAMAAAACCTATCAAGTTTCGCAAACAATGATAAGGAGACCATTAGTATGCGCAGCGTTGACATGGTACGTATATAACATGCGTTTCTAATATTAGCGTACAATAATTAAAAATATATTGTAGTGGTCGACTGTATCTTACGTATTTATAATTACAGGTATTCTTCTCGATCGTAGAGGAAGCATTCTACTACTACATTGTTGTCTTCGACTTGAAACGGCCCTCAATCGCTATCATTGACTCCAAGGATCGGGATGGCAAACTTGAAGATATATATGGAGCTATTACGGTCGTATTGGTAAGTATACATTGTTAGTACTAATATTATACATGCCTCATGATTCCTTAATTATTTTGTCATCCTGATAATTTATTCAGCAAGATATGATGATACTTCATCTTCTGAGAGAGGGCCACGATGCCGGAAAAGTTTATGCTGAGATGGATCAGGAGCAAATCAGGACTCGGTGGCAGTCACATGAGAGTTTGATTGATTGTGGGGTAATGATGATGCGACATCTGGAGACGTATTTTGGTGCCGATGGAGGGAAGTGGGATTGTGGCCTTTACAAAGAGAGTACAAAGCAGAAAAGGCAGCTTAAGGATCTCCGGACTAAATACTGCGCGAAAATCCTTCTGAGTGAAGAGAACATCCGTAAGGCTTCCATCATCAATGACGTCGAGCGCTTCATTTCAATGGAAACATCGTACAATGCTAAGAAGACACGTGGAAATATACGAATTGGTCGAGGGAAGGTGTAGATGGCACTTGTATTCGGTCTTGCCACATGGATATCTCAATTTTTTGTTTAATGCTTTAGTATCTTCTATGCGTATAATATGGATATTGTTCATGAACATGATATAACCTGCTGGTTTTTTTTTAAAGTGAATATGATTAATTAATATTTTATATGCGTATAAAATGGATTAGCAGTAGTAACCATACTACTAATGTAGTATTTGTCTAAATGTGCACATGTGCATAATCTATATGTCATGACCACATGCCAATATTGTTTCATTTTATAGATAAGCAGCCATGTTTGATTTTGAATGAACCAGATGTTTGGTCCTTCATCCGGAGGTAAGTGTGTTGATGAAACCAAATCTTATCTGTTCGTGAACGCATATACATGACACTTGATCTTACTAAACACGTTCAAATGAACAACGACATGTGTGCACATGCCAATGTTGTTTGAGTTTACTCCTTAATATCCATGATCGGTGTTTAAAGAACCAGTTGTACGGTCCTTGATCCGGAGTTGAATGGGTTATAGTAACCATATTATATCATTACGTTTTCACATGCTGTCTATCATGTACTACTTATATTCTTCCCACGAATATGCTTTTTGTATATATTGATATACTGACACCAACATATTCACACAACTTGTGGCAGTTTTAACTGATCACTATTTACGTGGACCGTACTGTGCCAATCAACATGGACGCGCGTTGAACTCATAGGGAAGCGTGGGAGTGCAACTGGGATGTGTGACTTTGCATGTCATTTAACATGTGGATGGACGTGTTGATACTATCTAGCGTAACCTGAACTTGTATCATCGTGTCAGGTTCGTTCTGAACTTTATTTTTTGTATACAACCCTTTAAATATATATGCATTTTTATCTCGTAACATCGGTATATCAAAATCACGCATTTTGATTACTTTGCATCATGATTTGACTTACAATGTGATGAGATGTATAATGACCATTCTGAGAAGAATATGAATGCTACATAGATATTGATATATGCATGAAATATCAAACATGCTATATGCATCATGCAAACCAATAGCCTTCTAATGTACACTGTGTTTTTGTAGTATGCTGTTTTTATGTTGTCTACGTAAAATGATCGTTCTAGTAAGATTCAATTTTTGCATTGACAAACATGTTATATATTTGTGTAATATCATGAATTGCATCTAGGTTTCATATACTGTCTCTGTGGGCGCGCTACATGTTAGAGACATAATGAACACATACCTTTTAATGAATTCGTAGTTCAATGTAGTAAACATATTCATTTAAACGGGGATACTACCCTCCCCGAAAAGTTGGTGAAACCGTATAAGATATATAAAAAACACAATACAAAATGTACATAACGTATCAATAACACTAATGGCACTAACAAATAGCATCAACTACTGATTCAAGCAAAACACTGAGATCAAGTTCAAGTTGTTTAACAAATAAAACCACATAAACAATATGTTTCGATGACGCCGACCTATTAGAACGAAACGATAAGAATTCTAAATACTTGCAATCTAACTAATCTATCAATTCTGGGCAATTACGTGAGTCATGACCACTACGTTGTCCACACGTTGCACACTTTCATTTAGTCTTTTTGCAATTAGTTTGCACTTTCTCAGATACACTTACAAGCCTCTTGCCAGTTCCACAACCTTTGTTCCTTATTCCAGATGGTGGTAGAATGTCCACCTCATCAGGTATGGAAACACCTAGATGATCTCTTATCGCATCCAACTTTTGTTGGGATGGGTCTTCGTATGGAACTTCCTTCTCTATATCAACCAWGAATTTRTCGAGGTTACGCCCCAATCTATCTAATATAGMTTGATCATTGCKKKCGATGCTTATTATGTCGTCGATCTTGGAATATACATCAATTATAGACTTTTCTTTCTCGGCGTTGACCTCCCCATAACGAACTCTTGCGGACTGTATCTGTACTGGAACTAACTCCCGTTTCCATCAACGTAGTACGTATTTTACCGGAATGCATTCAACTTCATCATTTATTAGTACCTTGAACGCGTGATGACAGAGATACCCATTACGTGTAAATAGGTTACAATCGCATTCGACTGTGTTTGTTGAATAATTACGGCCCACCTGTCATGAAAGAAGTTTCCAACAACATCAGTCAAGAAAAAAATAAAGTATCATATATCCATTGTGTTGAGAGTTAGGGATAGGATACCAAATATGTGATGTTATCAGCTGATTTCTTGGCCTTGTGGCTTATCACGAACGACTTGAAATCATCCCGGCATTCGACGGTCTCAATAGCACAAAACCAAACAGCCTTCTTTATTTCCTTTTGGATGTCAAAAAACATGTTCCGACTATATATGCTTGATGCATGACTTTCTAAACGCAATAGAGTAACAAACTTGGGATTAGTCGTCCTCGTCACTGTTTCGTGAACAGATTGTCTGTATCTTTGTATCTCTATAGCTACGTCGTAATTATTAAGGAATTGCACCAAATCAAACCAGTATGATTCGTATATGTTGATATACGAATTCGAACTCTCAGATCTTGAGGTTGTTTTCATTAGCCCAGACATCGGCGTGTCCTTGTAATAGGCAGGAATCCACGAGTGTCGGATTTCATACATCTCTGTAAACCAAGTATCCCCAGCTAGATTGTATTTATCTATCATCTCATTCCAACGGTTCTCGAACTCCGATGGGCCAATATGAATGTTCCATACGAGCTTGTTGATGACTTTATTGAACGTAGGATCATGATTTAGGGCGACACTAACCTGCATCAACGAAGCTTCGACAGATGAAAGAATAACACAAAAACGCATTAAATTATATAACATTCATTATATACTACTTACCTTTGAAGGGACCTTCTTCATAATGTGCCACATACATAGTCGATGCTTGGATTCCGTGAACACCTTCGGAATAGCCTGCTTCATTGCTGAACATTGGTCTGTAATTACGAACACTGGTTGCTTCACATGACACTTTAGAAAGGCCTCTAGAACCCATGTAAAGTTATCAATCGTCTCTCCACTTATAAGAGCGGATCCAACAACAACAGACGCCTTATGGTTGTCAACAGCCATGAAAGGAACAAAAATCATTGCATGCCTTGAATACAAATCAAAAAATATGAGTATCTATTCATAGACACGTCATATGTCCGTTAAAATATCAAAGCTGATCAACATAAATAACTGAATTGCAATTGGTGATGTTACTTGTTAGTGCGAAAGGTTCCGTCGAACGAAATGACATCACCTAATTCTTTGTAGTTAATTCTAGCAACTTCATCCGCCCAGAAAATTGCACTCAACTCCTGCTCGTTGCATTTGTATTAAAAAAAAAAACCGGGGACAACATCACGTCTGTTTGATAGTTTATTGATCAACATCGTCGCGTCCTTATTCACAACACAAGCAACAACATCCCTTTTGAAATTCTTGAAGTTAATTTCAGAGATGCGAGTATGCTCAAATCCACCGTTCAATGCGGTCTAAATACGGTGAGCCCTCCTCGCGCCGACTTTGTAGCTTGAGCTATTTAGTACAGTTTTGAAATATGTATACTTCATCTGTCTATTCTTCCGAGAGAAACGACGATCGTTATTATTGAACAATGCATCGTTGTGTGCCTCTACGAACTCATATATCTCGTAACAAGACCTATCCTTTGTCAAATGGATTTTTATACAAGCATTACAACCACAACGTTTGATGTTTGTATTACGATATCTCCTCTCACCCGACTGCATGTACAACGAATCAAAATCCTTCTTTTTTGGGTTTCCCTCCCTGCTGCATACAAACCACCTAGTTTGAATTTCGCCATTCTTGTTCGTCTTTTTAACATGCATGCGAACATCAAAGCCGGCGTTGTCCGCATAAGCCCTGTACATCCTTTCGACTTCATTTATAGTCGCATATTGCGCTTTCATATTTGGCTTAAGCGCGTCATCAACCTTCGGGATAAAAAACTTTATTCCTTTTGAACTCTCTCCTATGTCATAATCAACTTCTTGTTGTGAAGAAGTTATGCTATCAATATCTGATGGGAAAAAGTAGTTAGGCTGTGAGATTAAGGTTTGTATAACAATAATTGAATTTAACAGACCAACATGCAGATAGGTAAAGTGAAACTCCAAACAACTTGAAAAAAATATCTTATTTTATTTGTCGAACATACCTCAATATTACTACTGTCTATATATAAGTAATGTAATCTGATATGACCATTTATGTTACAGGTACAGCATGATGGATTTTTAAAATAGCCAGACCAATCCAAGGTTGTCATGACATGATGACATATATCATAAAGAAAATAGTTTGAGGTAATATTCAACTACCTTTTGTTTTGAATAATCTGTGAAAATGAGAAAAGTTATAGTATGACTAATGTATGTCGTGTTACCTTATGAAAGATTTCACACACGAATATGGGCTTCTAATGATAGCTTATGAAGTACATCTGTACAACTCATGTCCATATGTCGGGCATATGTTCGTGTGAACAGCACCTGTGTCTTGCAATGTAAACCATATATTTAATATGGTTTGATGTTTTTCAAAATCAAGGATCATTGTGACTGTGTGCAGATCTAAACAAAGACTGCCATCGCTCTATGTTCATGTTGGTGATGTTCACATGTTAGCATCGATACAAACATATAGCAGATATGAAGATAAGTTGTACATATGGGGCTATGTTTTTCAATTTAAAGTATATTTGTGCATGTATGCCGCTATGAACATATACTACATTTGCATTCTGTTCATATTGCTGATTTCGTTATGATCACACTGCATTTGAATGTGTAAACGACCACAGTCGCTGATCACATGAACACATGGAAACATGTAGGCAGCGAAAATGTCATGCTCCATATGACATCGTCCCCGTGTTCGTGTGAACAACGATTGTGTCTTGCAATGAAAACAAGTTGTTCATATGGTGCACATATATGAACATAGACTGCAAGCGATGAACAAATATGAACATGTTCATAGTCAATGATCGTTGTGAATGTGTGCAGATATGAACATAGACTGTAAGCGCAGTATGTTCATGCTGATGATTTATGTGTTCATACTTCCTTCGGATCTGTTCATATGTTGTATGTCTTATTATCTACTAACATTGTTTCATATTTTGTAATGTGTTTTTTGAACATATTTAGTACCAGATAATGCATCAGATTCTTGGACGATCTCAACTATATTGCAAGCATATTTGATATACCAGAAAGGTAATGGTTGTCCATTTAAACAATATACATGCAAGCATATTTAATATTGCAAACATTTTCACAACGTCAATAGATGCACATATATAAACATTTTAAAAATCAAGGATCGTTGGTTAATGTGTGCAGATATGAAAATAGACTGCAATCACAGAATGTTCATGCTGATGATTTATGTGTTCACACTTCCTTTTGGATCTATTCATATAATGTACGTCTTATTATCTCCTGACATTGTTTCATATTTTGTAATGTATTTTTTGAACATATGTAGTACCAGATAATGCATCAAATTCTTGGACGATCTCAACTATATTGCAAGCATATTTAATATACAACAAAGGTAATGGTTGTCCATTTAAACAATATACATGAAATACTAATCACTTACCAATCGGAACGCTTTGACCGTCTTCTTCATCATCGGTAATCGAATTTCGACCGTATTGATATCCAGAATTAAGTTTATCGTTTTCATTATTCTGAAATTCTTTTACAATAGGATTCTTCATGTATCTTGGACGAAACGAAAATCTTGTACACTTAGACAACCAAGTTCAATATATGTAGCAAACCACTTGACATGAATAACATGAACATGAAATAATAAAGAAATCAGAAAAATCTCATGAACAATTAGAGGTATCTTTTAAGATTTGTAACTCCCAATTAATTATTAGGGGGTTACAAAAAGGTTAAATTACCAAATTACCCTGATCTTTAATTTTTAATTTAGATTTGAGCCTAAAGTCAAGAAAGAATGTGATTGGTTAATGATGGTTAGTTTAGTTTGCACCATATGGTTGGTTTCTTTTTGAATCAACCTCTCTCTCTCTCTCTATCTATATATATATATATATAGACTTGGGATCACGTGAGACCAGCCTATTTTCGTGAGACCAGCTTTTTACACTTGAAACTTCATAGCAAAATGTTGTGAAGGTTCGACTTTTTTAAACCTTCACAGTGTGTTTGCTGTGAAGGTTCGACTTTTTTAAACATTCACAGTGTTTTTGCTGTGAAGTTTCGGATCTAGGAGCTTCACAAATTAGTGCATCAATCATTTCCAGGAATGATACTTGGTGCCCAAAAATTAGCTACAGATCCCTAACCTATCACCAATCTTTAGAGTTGTTGCATGGTAATAGTAATAGTCTTCTTAAGAAATGGAAAACAAAGATTGACATACACCATGACAATTCAAAGGTATCTAGTACTAGTAGTAAAAGTTGAGCAATTCGGGTTTCGGACGGGTTCGGGTTTTGGATCATGAGATGTGATAACTTGATCCTAGTTATCACCCGAGGTAAATTAATATGTGATTATCTGATTTAAATGATTACGTGATAGCATGACAAATTGTTACGTTTGATCATGCTGAGATGTGAAAATCTGCATAATATGAAATGCATATGTTATGTACTTATATGTATGCATGGTATATATATATATATATATATGTACAAGGTGTATGCATGCATGCATGTAAGTTTTGTGAGAAAAAGGGGCTGGGTTAGCCGCCTTTCCGGTTTTAGAAATGTATAAAAGGAGGGTTGAGCCTCCATATTTTCTCTTCTTGCTTTGAAGTTTCTTGTTGTGAGATTTAAAAGAGAAGAGAAAATTGACCGGATATCTTGTCTGGAGATTCAAGTTGATTTCAAGTGTTTGATTTCAAAAGCTTGTTAAGGTGAGTAATTTCTAAACTCTTTTGCATAAAATTATTACTGGTTTTATATGAATCTTGTTTATTTTTGGAAAGAAATCAGTCTTTTGCTCAAGTGTTTTATCCAGGTATTAAACCGGACAAGGCTTGTCCGGATTGCTTTAAATCGGACAAAGGTTAAACAATGTATTGTCCGGATTGCTTTAAATCGGACAAAGGTTAAAACGATATATTGTCCGGATTGTTTTAAACCGATCAAACGTTGAGCGGGTTATGATTGGTAAGAATAGTTATCTTTTTGAACTGAGAAGTAGGAATACGACCACTTGGTGGCCGAATTGTTTTAAATCGGTTAAGTTATGAGCGGCGGACTTATTATCCGGACAAAGATGTTGATTTTGATTCTAAGTGTTAAATCGATCAAGTTTTATGCGGTGTGTTGTCCGGACTTGTAATCTGGACAAAGGTTGAATTAATTCTAAGTGTTAACCGAACAAAGCTTATGCGATGTGTTATCTGGATTGTTGACCGGAGATGAAGTCCGGCTAAATCAGGTGACCGGATTTGAAGTAATGCCTTGTGTTTTTGATAAGAAATATTATTTTATCATAAAAAAGAAGTTTTGAAATAAATGATTTGGTATTGATAATAATTTCAATGACCGAGGTCTATTTGAAATTGTTTTGTGAAATATTTTTAATGAGGGAATAAAGGTGGCATATCAAGGAGAGGTGTACCATGGGATAAGGGTGCATTTGTATGTGTGATTGTATGATCTAACTCTTTCTATTATATCCTTTAAGATTACCGTGGTCTGGAATCTTTATTTCTTTGTGATTTAAAGATTTAGGATTAAGTTTCTTATTGGAAATCATAGTCTGGACGTTATTGAGGAGAAAACATCAGGTTTAGCCTGAATCTTTGTTTAAACCTTGTTTTGATTTAAAAAGGTTTAAAAGTAGCATTATGTGAAACCTGATTGGTTTTGAGGTATGGGATTGTATAGCTGAATGCTTTGCTTGAAAAGTGAAAAGGATGTAGTATTATGTCCCTATTCATTCATATATTTGTTATATATATGAATAATTGTTTTTCGTAAAAAATTTGGTGATTTTCACCCTGCAATGACATAAATAGGGTATCTCACTAGACCTTTCGGTCTAACCCTCGTTTTGTGATTTTAACTATGTGTTGCAGGAGGTACGGGCAGTAAGGGAAAGGGGAAGATTTAATATTTTCCTATATGCATGTCTACTTGAAGATCTGCCTTGATGTATAGTTTTGATTGATTAGTACAAGTGATGTATTAGAATTTTTGGACCTTGTATTTGGTCATATTAGATTCTTGTACTAAGGGACCTGAGTGGAATGATATCTTGTATTTCTTTTATATGAAATATGTATTACATGCAATGTATGGTTTGAGGGTGTTACATGAGATCCTATCGATCCTACTAACCCGATATAATTTTCGGATTTCGGACCTCGGGTTGGTTCGGTTCATAGATATCGGTTCGGTTCGGGGTTTTTTGGTCGGTTTTGTCGGGTAATTCGGGTTGGGTTGGGTTTTGCACAACCCTAGCTTAAGCTGATTTAATTGAGTAGCATATTTTTGTGGCATACTTGCATCCGATATAACACAATCTGTTAGTTTAACCACCGACTCCTGAGAAGATCGACATCCAACTTACTCCTATACTTGGTTTGAGTTTGGTTTATAAATTTTAACCTCGTTGTGCGTTTAACAATGCATGCAACAACTTAAGAGCTCATTGCCTACAAGGAGTATAGTCTTCAATGTGAAGGGAAAATCCCACAAAAATTTGATTTTGAAGGATGGTGTAATTTTGCGACAGTACACAAGTTGAGGACGTATTTCTATGTTACCCAGACGTACCACGGGTGCATTCAAGTGCATGTGTTAAACATATAAACACCCCCCCCCCCGTCCCTACCATGTCCATGAGGTGTTGTTTTCGGGTCTTACAAAAAAAAGCATGCCAACTTTGAAACTGGAAAAGCAAGTTTGGTCTCAAAAGATAAATTCTACCTCCTTCTGAAATGGAAGGTATGAGCAACACATGATCTCCAACAAAACGGGAGGGGTAATTTAAAAGAATAACCTTCTAACAGATCTTTTAAAAGATAAAGAGTATGAGGCATTCTTCTTAAGGCCATGCATTCAAAGAAATATCTCAATCAAGGTTATTCCCCTAAATAATGCATGACCTTCTAACAGTTGATGCATTATTTATTGATTGAAGGGCTTATTCAATAAGCCCTCTTTAGATTTTGCTTCTGGGATTAATCCACTGGACTGTGCCTTTAAGAAACTCTTAGTTGCCATTGATATGAAGCAACAAACACACACAAATGAAAGATAAAAGAAGTCTACAAGGATGTATTCTAGAAATTATCTATATTGAAATATAGATACACACATACAAATGTCGATAGCTAATACATATATATAGATTATGAACCGGTGCCTTTGAACCATTGTGATGGTTCAAATTTAACTACCAAATCAGTTAGGTAACTACCATACAAGACTATGATGTGTCACTTGACACATTTTATTTATTTCATATAGTATTAATTAGTAATATATACTAATAAAACGTAAATGACATTTAATTCCAACATTCTTGTGTTAGTACTAGGCATTCTTGTGTTAGACAGAGGTGTCCTTAAATCTTTTAAGAAGGTCAGGCCCCTAAGCCTTGGTCTTAGAATACAAGCCTCCCTCCCGTTGGCTAAAAACGAATGCTTTTTTCATTCGCTATGTTCTGACTGGATGCGTACTTGCATAATCAATCTCGACTGATATGATAGATGGAATGGTAGCTTGTGTTATCGATCTAGCCAAGAGCATATTGAAGAGAGCTCTAACAGGCCTTGGAGATTTAGAAAAATCTATGAGAAATTTATTCTCCTATATAACCCATAAGGGGGGAGGCAAAAAGAAAGATGTAAGGCAAAAAAGAATATATTATCTTGATAGATTGGATGGTTGAACATCATGTAACATTCGTGTTTCGAGTTTTGAAATAAGATTTTTGAATGTATATATATATATATATATATAATATTTTTTATATGTGATGGATGTGTAAGTAAGGGTGATGAAGGTAAGATGGCCGACTTTTGAAGGGCTGTTATACACTTGCTATATATAGCAAATGTATGTAAAAAGAAAAGGGATTTTTCTAGTTTTGGAGAATTTTCTGCATATTGAGAGAAAAGACTGAAGGAGAATCACAAACTTAAATCCAATCAGCAATATATAAGGTGAGTGTATTAAGCTTTGAGTATAAATTGTTTGCATACAATTCAGTAGTTATTGGAATTGGTTATTATGATTTATATTTCATTATTGTGCGGATATTCCTTAAATCGTCCAAGTATTGACCGGTTTATTCTTAAACCGCTCAAGTGTTGTCCGGACTCAACCCTAAACCGGTCAAGAGGTGACCAGATTAACCATAAATCGATCAAGAAGTGTGCGGATTAAAACTAAACCGCTCAAAGAAATATGTGATGACCGGATTGATATCCGGACAGTTTTATCCGGATTATAAATCGCACAAGGCGTGGTCGATTTACCTTCTTAATATCCTAAGTATTTGTCCGGATTTCATATCCGGACAAGGCTGACCGGACTTCAAATCCGGCTAATATATTGAAATATTTTTTAGATGAAATGGCGGTGTAACCGCGAGA
>NW_020201026.1:38224-41150 GCF_001531365.2 Cynara cardunculus var. scolymus
ATGTAATGGCGGTGTAACCGCGAGAGAGATGAAATGGCGGTGTAACCGCGAGAGAGATGTAATGGCGGTGTAACCGCGAGAGAGATGTAATGGCGATGTAACCGCGAGAGAGATGTAATGGCGGTGTAACCGCGAGAGAGATGAAATGGCAGTGTAGCCGCGAGAGAGATGTAATAGCGGTGTAACCGCGAGAGAAATGAAATGGCAGTGTAACCGCGAGAGAGATGTAATGGCGGTGTAACCGCGAGAGAGATGAAATGGCGGTGTAACCGCGAGAAAGACATAGAAACATAAATAAGTTATATGTATCAGAACAGGTTTGATTCTGAATTGATTATTTGGAAAATATGTTGTTTGTTTGAGATTTATACACTCACTAGACCTTTTTGGTCTAACGCTCAGTTGTTGGACTAACCTGTTTTGCAGGTCATCATACCTCGCGTGATAAAGGCAAGGGAAAAGTTTAGAATGAATGACATTTAGTTATTCATAAATGTATTTATAGAAAGTTTTTCTTAATCTGTATTTTGTAAATGATGTTACATTTTGTGTTATAAATATGATGATGTGGATTATCTGTACATAGAATATGTGGGTTGTTACAGTTGGTATCAGAGCCTTAGTTTAAGGGATCTAGGTATTTGCGAAATACTTAGACTTAAACTAGAGGTGTGGAAAGTTATGATAATAGGTTTCACTGGGTGTATGAACATTGGAATATGTTATAGCTGAACCTATTATGAGAAAGATAGATTATATATGACTGAYATAATCTGAGTTATGAGTAGACATGAGGATAAATGTATTATTATATTGTGATTATGAGAATAATCATGTGTATTTGAATGTGACAGAAAAAGTCATATACTGAGAAATGGCAGATAATCCCAATCAATCAGAAAGGACTTCTACTGGTTATGGAAGAGGTCGGGGAAGAAGAAACGTAACACAAGGAGAGGACCCGGAAAATGTGATGACAATAGAAACGCGAAGTCATAGCAGGGGTCGAGGAAGAGGTAAAGGTACTAGACAAGAACAGGAACTGTTGGCTCAAGAAAGTTCAATGTCTGGTCATGGAAGAGGAATGGCAAGGGGTGGACATAATATTCCTGATTCGGGATTTATTACCCAAGAAATGTTGGCAGCAGAGTTGAGAAAGTTTCAAGAAAGTTTGGTGAATTTGTTGGGACGTACAACCCAAAATAATCCAGAAGTGGTAAGAAATCCCGATTATCAGGAGGAAGCCGGAGCTAGTACACCGGTAACTGGTACATCTGTACCCCTTACTTCATCCTCAGTACAAAAAGGAGGAGATATCAAAATGTTTCTTGCAAGTAAACCTCCCAAGTTTTTTGGTGAGCGTGATCCTGTTAAAGCTATGTGTTGGCTTAAGGAGATAGAGTTGAGTCTGCAAATCAGTAAAAGTGCAGAAGAGGACAAAGTCATGTTTGCTGTATCTCGTTTGAGATCAAGTGCTTTATACTGGTGGGAAGTTCTGTCAAGTTCAGATCTTAATATTCTGAAAACTATGCTGTGGGAAGAATTTGTGGTTAAATTTAAAATGCAGTATTGTCCTGAAGCTGCAGTAAGAAAGTTGGAATATGATTTCCTTCGTCTTGAGCAAGGAAACATGTCAGTCCGCCAGTATACAGAAATTTTCATGGAACAATCTAGGTTTGCTGAAGCCTATATTATATCTGAAAACAGTAAAGCGATAAAGTATATCTGGGGGTTGGAGTCAAATCTTCGAAAATATGTAATATCCAGGAATCCGACAACATTTCAGGCGGCAGATGATGCTGCTGAAATACTGGAACAAGATATTAACCGGCAACCACAAGAAAGGGTTGGAGAGAAAAGAAAAGGGGAAACTACAGTAACTGATTTCCGTAGACCGAGGTTTATGGAAAATTTAAATCGGCCAGTCTCAAGATTTGTTGATAAGGCATGTACTAGATGTCATAAGATACATCAGGGAAATTGCAATACCGAATCCCGAGTATGCTTTAAATGTCAGGAACCATGACATATAGCTCGAGACTGTCGGATGACGCGGAGGTGTTTTACTTGTAATTCGCCTCAACATGTAAATGCCGATTGTCCGCAAGCAAAGGGTCGAGGGTCTGGTTTTGTTAGAGGAAGGAGATCTGGATATTCTGGAGGCCGAGGATTTGGTTATGTGCCAACAAGTCGGGGACAAATGGATAATCGTATTAATACAAGTGGTAGAGGAAAGATAAGACGTGGGGAGTCTGCAAAAGGGAGAGCCTTTCACATGACGAGAGGCGAGGCGGAAGAGCACCCTGAAGTGGTGACAGGTACATTCCTTGTTAATTCAGTATGTGCCAAAGTTTTATTTGATTCGGGTGCAAATCGTTCTTTTGTGTCACCATCATTTGTTCACTGCGCACATTTAGAATCTAAAGCGTTGAGTGAGGATTTAATTGTGGAAACAGCAAATGATAGTGAAGTTTCAATTAAGGAAAAGATAGATGAATGCTTCATAAGTATAGAAGGGTGTGAGGTGCCTATACAGTTATTTCCTTTGCCTTTAAGGGAATTTGATATAATTATAGGCATGGATTGGTTAGCTGAAAACCAAGCCAACATAGTCTGTAATGAAAAGAAGATTCATATAGACTTACCCGAAAAAGGAAGAGTTGTGATTTATGGAGATCGGCGGGATCRTTACTCTAGCCTAATTTCAATTCTAAAGGCTAGGAAGTATGTACAGAAGGGATGTGTTAGTTTTCTTGCATATGCTATAGATATGAAGAAAGAGAAGGGAAAGATGGAGGATATTTCAATCGTAAGGGAATTTTCTAAAGTATTTCCAGAATATTTGATAAGTCTACCTCCAGACCGAATGATAGAATTTCATATTGAATTAATTCCTGGAGCAACACATGTTGCACGTGCACCATAT
>NW_020201026.1:44816-55426 GCF_001531365.2 Cynara cardunculus var. scolymus
GCGAGAGAGATGTAATGGCGGTGTAACCGCGAGAGAGATGAAATGGCGGTGTAACCGCGAGAGAGATGTAATGGCGGTGTAACCGCGAGAGAGATTTAATGGCGGTGTAACCGCGAGAGAGATGAAATGGCGGTGTAACCGCGAGAGAGATGTAATGGCGGTGTAACCGCGTACGAGATGTAATGGCGGTGTAACCGCGTACGAGATGTAATGGCTGTGTAACCGCGAGAGAATGGCGGTGTAACCGCGAGAGAGATGTAATGGCGGTGTAACCGCGAGAGAGATGAAATGGCGGTGTAACCGCGAGAAAGACATAATGGTGGTGTAACCGCGAGAAACATAAATAAGTTATATGTATTAGAACAGGTTTGATTCTGAATTGATTATTTGGAAAGTATGTTGTTTGTTTGAGATTTATACACTCACTAGACCTTTTTGGTCTAACGCTCAGTTGTTGGACTAACCTGTTTTGCAGGTCATCATACCCCGCGTGATAAAGGCAAGGGAAAAGTTTAGAATGAATAACATTTAGTTATTCATAAATGTATTTATAGAAAAATTTTCTTAATCTGTATTTTGTAAACGATGTTACATTTTGTGTTATAAATATGATGATGTGGATTATCTGTACATAGAATATGTGGGTTGTTACACATCAGGAGATCAAATAGATCGAACAAGTATATCCTTTGCCTCCTCGTGCTTCTTTTTCAACATGTTACATATTTGTAATGTGAAAACATGCCTACCATTAGTTTCTTCTCTAATGGCAAGTGGTTCGAATAGTATTTCCACAGGAAATAAGTTTTCAGAATGATATTGTGTTATGAAATCAAAAGTTATGATGTCCAATGTGAATAAGTCAGTAGAGTGGAAAGTCTATTCTAGAAGGGCTAAAAGGATAACTATGGAAAATGGCTAGAAAGTTAGTTATTTTGTTTCTTTTTAAGGGGAGGAGGGGATACATTTCTTTTCATGTCATTTAGTGCTTTATGTTGTATTGGCTCTTTGCAAGTTGCATTGAGAGAGGGGTTTTCCCTGGATCGTCTGTATTTTATGTTTACTCATAATTCCATCAGCCTCCTTCCCCTTAAGTTCCCTCTATCTTCTTCTTCATTTTCCTACCTCTATCATTGGTTCGACCTGCCCTGTGACCTGCCGGACTCCTGGAGACACGTTCTGTTCAAAGTCGTTTTAAACAACAGGACGAGCAAATTCAGCGATTACAAGCTGATTTGCTCGAGATCAAATCGGCGATCTCAGTGTTAGTTTTGGATCGTGCTGAGGCTAGTGAGTTTCGTCAAATGATGTTGGGTTGGATGAAACGGCAAACCCACGTTCTACGGGGTGATCCAGGTACGTTTTCGAGTGATTCTCCTCCGTCACCAAAGGGGGGTGCGTCCTCGTGGTTGTTTTCTAACTCAAGACCGGCTTCTCTGTCTCCTTCGGGAGGCCTTCCGTGGGCAGTAAAGAAAATTAAACTCCCGGAGTTTTATGGCTTTGATCCTCAAGGTTGGATCCGAAGGCGTCGCTGTATTTCGATATCAATAATATCTCTCCTCATCTTCAAGTTCGTTTAGCCCAGTTGAGCATGGTGGGAGTAGCTCAACATTAGTTTACCATAGTTATGCAGGTTCATGAATCTCTTACCTGAGATCAATTACAAGTTGAATTACTGCAGCGATTTAGAGGCCTTGAAATCCAAAACCCTTTTGAGCAATTAGCCACAATTAAACAGACTGCTTCAATTCATGATTACATTGATGATTTCGAGTACCTTTTGTCGTTGGTTCCCAAATTGCCCAAGTCTGGGGCATTAGGTTATTTTCTCGCAGGTTTACGTGAGGACGTCAAGCGTTGGGTTCGTCTACACCGACCTCAATCTCGATTGGATGCAATGTACCTGGCGAAAGATGTAAAAGAAATGCTTCGTCCATCATCGACCGCTGTTTCTCATTCCCGTTATCGGTATTCTCATGGAGCTAGGCTGAATGAAGGATGTCAGGGGCATCGCTTCTCAATTAGGCCAGCCCAATGTTTGTGGGCCTCAAATTGTAAATCACGGTGATAAGGCGCCTTATGTTAAAAGTGATACGACTCGTTCTCCGCCTTATCGCCCATCTGCATCGTCCTCATCGGAGTTCTTCTCAGGTTTTGCATCGCGACCGTGGGGTTCGCTCTCTTACGCGAACGGAGTGGGAAGACTGTCGTAAGAGGGGTTTGTGTTTTTGTTGCGGCCAACAATTCGGTCCCGCACACAAGTGTCCAGATGGGAAATTATGTGTCCTGCTGTTAGGAGATGATGAATATGAGGTCGATGAAGGGGAGTTATGTACCGACGGGGAAGAGCCGCTGTCACGTTGCTCTCCAAATGAAGTTCCAGAACAGGGTTTATCTGCTTCATTGGAATTATTTGGAGCATGTTCCATACTATCGGGAGGAAAAACGTTAAAATTAGAAGGTACTATCTCTGATATACCTTTACTTATTTTGGTAGACAGTGGGGGAACTCATAATTTCATTTCTCAACGGTTGGTAATGTCCCTAGGTCTCGCTTCAACGCCGTTTGATGGTCTCAATATTCAGCTGGGTGATGGCCATAGAGTATTCATAAATCATAGGTGTTGTCAATTCTCAATTGTGTTGGGCACTTGTTCTTTTTTGATGGATGCTTTAGTTTTAGATACTGGCAATTTGGATATGGTATTAAGAATAGAGTGGCTACGGTCGTTGGGAGAGGTCACTCATAATTAGGACAAGGCTTGGATGCGTTTTACGCATCAGGGAACCCCTGTTCACCTTCAGGGATTAACTTCAGCCACTCAACTGCGGAGTCACTTCAAACTTGCTTAACGGTTCCATCAGCGATGCAGTCTCCTACCGGGTTTTCTTTGCTCACAATCTCGACCGATACTCCAGGTTTGTCTCCCGTTCAAACTACTGAATTACAACAGCTTTTAGACACATTTTCGGCTATTTTTCAAGCCCCATCGGGTCTTCCTCCGTCCCGAGCTCATGACCATGTTATTGTGTTGCTGTCTCCACAACCCATTAGTGTACGTCCTTATCGTTATCCCCACATTCAGAAAGCCGAAATTGAACGTCAAGTACGTGAGTTGCTATCCTTGGGAATGATCCGCCCAAGTAAAAGCACTTTTTCAAGTCTGGTAATTCTAGTTCGTAAGAAGGATAATACTTGGCGTATGTGTGTGGATTATCGCGCTCTCAATAAGGCTACCATTCCGGATAAGTTCCCGATTCCCATGGTCGAGGAACTTATGGATGAGTTATACGATGCTCACTATTTTTCCACGTTGGACTTAAAGTCAGGCTATAATCATATTTGTATGAGGCCCGGTAGTATTGAAAAAACAGCCTTTCGAACTCACGACGGCCACTATGAGTATTGAGTCATGCAGTTTGGTTAAATGAACGCCCTTTCGACATTTCAAGCAGTAATGAATGATGTCTTTCAGTCCCTATTACGTAAATCGGACATCGTATTTTTCGATGATATCCTAATCTACAGTCCAAGTTGGGAAACCCATGTAAAAGATTTGAAGAATGTCTTGGCTTTGTTACTACATAACCATTTTGTAGTAAATCATAATAAATGTTCTTTTGGACAATCGTCGGTGGAGTATTTGGGACACATCATTTCTCGTACCGGTGTGGCCATGGACCCAAAAGTATTAAAGGATCACGGGGATTTTTGGGTCTTAACGGATATTATCGGAAATTCGTTAAACATTATGGAAGCATCGCTCAGCCTCTAACCGATCTCACAAAGAAGGACACCTTTCTTTGGACTTATGTTGCTCAAAGCGATTTTGAGGCTTTGAAAGATGATTTGGTACACGCTCCTGTTTTGGCTCTTCCCAATTTCAGCCTACCTTTTGTTGTTGAATGTGATGCTTCGAGGGGGGGCATCGGGCTGTTCTCATGCCACAGGGACAGCCCATCGCTTACTTCAGCAAAGCCTTGAGTGATCGTAATTTGGCAAAATCGGCGTATGAACAGGAAATAATGGCTTTAGTCTTATCCGTTCAGCATTGGCGTTCTTACTTGTTGGGTACTACGTTCATCGTCAACACTGACCAAAAGAGCCTCAAGTTTTTATTACAACAACGCATCACTATGCCTGACCAACAGAATTGGGTGGCTAAACTCCTTGGCTATAATTTTGATATTCAATACAAACCGGGTCGAGAAAATCGAGCTGCGGATGCGCTTTCTCGACGTGATGATTCTGGCGACTTTCTCCATTTATCGTCTTCTCCACTATGGCTTCAAGGGGCTGATTTACTGAAGGAAGCGTGAAATGACCCATAAATACAGTAGATTACTTCGAGATGGTTAAACAATCCAAATTCACAACCGAAGTATGCGGTTCGACAAGGGGTTTTGTTTTATAAGGATCGTTTGGTTATTCCTCGTACTTTCACGTTGATTCCTTCCTTATTACAGGAGTTTCACCAATCTGCGTCTGGTGGGCACTCCGGTTATTATCGTACTTATCGGAGGTTAGCGGCTAATCTCTATTGGCCGGGCATGGTGGGGAGAGTTAAAAGGTTTATTCGTGAATGTGATACTTGTCAACGATGCAAGGCCAATGCCACCTTACCTGGGGGTTTGTTACAGCCGTTAGACATTCCGGAAGCTATTTGGGAACATCTTTCGATGGATTTCATCGTGGGACTGCCTAAATCAAAAGGGTTCGATGCGGTCTTGGTAGTGGTCGATCGACTGTCAAAGTACAGCCATTTCATTCTTCTTAAACACCCCTATACGGCCAAAAGTGTTGCGGAAATCTTTATTCGTGAAGTTGTGAGACACCACGACATTCCCAAGTCTATCATCAGCGATCGCGATCCACTATTTCTTAGCCGTTTTTGACAAGAAATCTTTCGCTCCCAAGGTACGAAGTTGCTTATGAGTTCTGCGTATCATCCCGAGACAAACGGTCAAACGGAAGTAATTAATCGATGTCTCGAGACTTATTTACATTGCTTTGCAACGGATCAGCCCCGTAATTGGTCCATGTGGCTCCCTTGGGCAAAGTTTTGGTATAATTTAACTTTCCATAGTTCAACGGGTAAGTCGCCTTTTGAAGTTGTTTACGGTCACAAACCGCCTTCTGTTATTTAATTTATTCCCGGAGAGATACGTGTACAAGCCGTCAGTCAAGAACTTCATGATCGTGATGAGGCTTTGAAACAACTTAAATTCCACTTACCTAGGCACAAGAAGGAATGAAAGTACAGGCGGACAAAAGGCGCAGAGAGGTGAACTTTATGGAAGGAGAATGGGTGTATGTTAAGTTGAAGCCATATCGCCAAATGTCAGTCACATCGCGTATTCATCAAAAACTTGCTGCTCGTTTTTTTGGGCCTTTTAAAATCTTGGAAAAAATGGGACTAATGGCATATCGTTTGGATTTGCCTCCCACTTCGAAGGTCCACTCCATCTTTCATGTCTCGCTATTTAAGAAAGCAGTGCAGTCGGACAGCGAACAAGTCTTACCCCCAGACCCGGAAGTAGGCAGTGCTGATCAGCTTATTCCAGTGGCAATTTTGGCTTCTCGTACAGTAAATGTTTTCCATGATTCTGTAGACCAATGGCTCATTCAGTGGAAGGGTTTGCCAGTAGAAAAGGCTACATGGGAGGATGTTGCAGCGATTCGGAGTCAATTTCCAGATACAAGTCTTGAGGACAAGACTTTATTCGATGGTGGGAGTAGTGTTACGAAATCAAAAGTTATGCCGTCCAATGGGAATAAGCCAGTAGAGTGGAAAGTCTATTCTAGAAGGGCTAAAAGGGTAACTATGGAAAGTGGCTAGAAAGTTAGCTATTTTGTTTCTTTTTAAGGGAGGAGGGGATACGTTTCTTTTCATGTCATTTAGTGCTTTCTGTTTGTTAGGACTGAAAATCAGTATTAAATTGTATTCGTCTTGAAAGTTAAATATTGTCTATAATTGTAAAAGTCATCGTGTTTGACTTTTCTTAGACAGGTTTGACTTTGACTATGTTTAGAAGTTTGACCCTATAAATAGGGTGATGTCTTTTATAATCTTGTAAGAGAGCTTATTGTAATATACACATTACGTAAAAAGTGAAGTTTGACCACTTTATAGTGTTGACTTTCTCTCTCAAATCTCATATGAATGTTCTTAAAGAAATATCCAGATCTGCCATTGTAATGGAGCTTAATGAAGATTGATCATTGTAGTGGGACACACAATTGGTATCAAGGCAGAGTTTGCAAGAAATCAAGAAAAGAAATCAGATTTCCTTTTTCATCGTTCATCTCACCTGATTTCTTAATCGCTCAAAGTAAATTGATCTGTGTCTAATCTGTTCACTGCTTCTTGACCGATTTTCAACCTAAATCTGTTCACTGCTTCAATTTCTCAGTTGATTGGTAAGGGGACTATCAATTGGTAAGGGGACTGGCAGTCGTGACAACTTGGTACAATACTTGAGGAATTCACAATCACACAAATTTGAAGCAGAAAGTTTGATAAAAGCTGGATTCAAGTTGTAATGACAAAATTCAAGCTGTTATTGAGGTAAGTGTCTGCCAACGTCTTGTTGAGCTGCTCCTGCATCCTTCTCCTTTGGGAACATTGTGACAGGTGATGATATCCAAACTCAGTGTATTTTTTAGCATGGTGCACTTCTGTGTCTGTTGAGTTTTTGTATTGTTTACACTCGACTGGTTTACTGTAGTTGATGTTTGGTAATCGCACAGGTTCTGTAGTTGCTTGGAAATTGCTTGCGACGTTGTTTCAGTTTCTTCACAGAAGGAGATTGTTTTAAGTGTTTTAAGTGACTGTGATAGTCTGAACCAGATTCAGGGTATTTACACAGTTTATACATCGCAGGTGAAAGGACTGTTTGTTGGTGGTGTTGAATTCATTGTTTGTGAGTGATTTACAAATTCATTTTGAGTGATTTAAGATCATGTTTTGACCGAATTAGAACAGTTTAGTGGTGGTGTGATTTAGAGATTGTTTGTTGACCTGATTTACATCTTGCTTTGAGTGACTTAGACTGTTTAGTGAGCAGTTTAGAATTTGGTTGTTAAGCTGATTAGAGATTGTTTAGTGAGTTGTTTAGAGACTGTTTGAGTGAGCAGAATTCAAACTGTTTTTCAAAGTTTGCTTGCTGTCATAACACAAGGGCTGTATATAGTTGTGCCTCGATCATTTGCAGAGTTGGAAATTTCATTTAACTGCAGCTGTATTAATCATTTTCAAGGAGAGCTCAAGGTTCTGTCATAACAGGCAATCTGATGCTGTTTGTCAAGGAAACAGTCATTTTTCTGGCATTGCTTCATTGCTTTAGTTACAGCAAATTCTTTCTCTTAGATAGTAACTGCATGATATCACATACCAGAAGTTGTCTTATTTTTCTGCTGTTGGCTTAACTTTCTGTTGAATTTCACATACAGCATACATATTCAAGTTGTCCAGTTTAGAGTCTGTTTAGCGATCAATTCTTGTTCTTGTAGTGTGCTATTTTCAGCTTAGCATTGAGCAATTTACTGCCTGAGTTAAGCAATTTGCAACATCTATTCAATGGATTAAGCTTAGTGTAGTGAACATTTTTTTAAACAGTCTTGAGCAGCTTAGTCTTGTGCTGTCTTGATCGATTTAAAATCATAGCATAAACAGTCTAATATCATGTTGTGAGTTTTTAACAGACTTGAGCGATTCTCAGACTTGTTTATTTGTCTGTTTCATCTTTATCACTCATATCAGAAGTTACTTGTACAGGAGGATCAAAAGTCTGTTGCAGTTAGAGGGAAGCTAAAAGTTGCAGTTAGAAGAGTGAAGTATAATAGTGTATCTGAGATCAAGTATAAGCTCACTGTGAACAGAGTTCAGAATTTTGTATTGTATTTTCTCTGATCTATATTTGTAAAAATTTCTTGGACAATTGTTTTGGACTTGGACATTTATTTTCATTTTGGGCTTGGTTCATCTTGGTCTTGTTGTGTCTTTAGTCTTTGAGGTTTAGTTTTTGTTTAGATTTTAATTTTGGATCATTTCGTTTATTTGTTTTTGTTTGTGTTTTTAAACTGTTTGAGAATATTTGAACTGTTTTCTGTCACGTAAATTATTTTTCATCAGTTTAAACTGTCTTTGACTGTTTTTAACAGTTTTTAACTGTTTCCAACAGTTTTGACTGTTTTTACTGATTTTTGACAGTTTTTTGTCGATTTTCTGAATTCTCATCAGTTTTTGTGTTTTCTGTTATTCTTTTTTTGAGCTTAACTGTTTTTGATTTTCTTTTACTGATTTCACTGCATAGATCCTATAACTGATCAATTTTTTTTAATGGCAGATATTCTAAAGGAGATGAGAGAAAAGATTACTGAGCTGGAAAAAAACATTGTGAACTATAAAGAGAAATACATAAATATTAAAATTTTGAATTATACTAATGAGGAAAGTATTAAAATTTTGAATCGGGAGCATAAAGAAATATTAGAAAGAGTTGAGAATGATTCCAAGTATCAGATTAATAAACTTAAAAAATCYTTGGATGATGTCAGAATAGAATGTGAAAAAGAGATAAAAACATGGAGTAAGTCTAATAAAGATTTGTTCAATAAACTCCAAAAAGTTCAAAATGAACTAAATACTGAGAGGAACTCTCTTGGGAGGAAAAATACAGAGATTAAGGACTTTACTGAGATTGATTTGATTGAGTTAAAGAATTTACTGGAGTTAGAGAAAGGAAAAGTTTTGGAGTCTGAACAAAGTTTGAATACTGAAAGATCAGTTTTTGAAAAAGAGAAGAAAAGATTTTCTGAAATAGAGAAAAGATTTTTGTACTGAACGTGAATCTTATGAAAATAAGATTAATTCTCTTGAGCTTAATGCTAAATTTCTTTTAAATCAAATTTCAGATTTTGAACAACTTCATCTTGGAACGATCCAAGTTTGATAAAGAGAAGAAAGAGTATGAAGAAGAATGTCAAAGAAAGAATTTGGAATTGTCRGRSARCATTRTTYAGAAAAGGAAAGAATTAGATGAAGAGAAGAGAGTGTTTGTTCTTGAAAAGAAAAACACTGTCAAGAAAAATGCTGCAATTGCCAAAGAGCTTATAGAAAAAAAGAAATGGCTTGACATTGCTTCAGAAAATGAGAAGGGAAGTTCAGACGAAGAGAGAAAGAAATTTGAGAAAGAACGGAAATTTTTTGRAAAGKCAAAGAARRAATTAGAAAGTAAGTTTTTGGATACTTCAAAGAAATTGTCTGATCTAAAGACAAACCTTGAAACTGAATTGAACATGAGAACTGAACTGAAAAAGAAATATGATTTAGTTACTGTTGAAAGAGACAGCTTTTACAAAAAGTCAAAGACTTTTCGTGTGCTAAAAGCCCAACTGGTTCTCAATCACAGTGTAAAACTAACTTTTATGATTGTTCCTATTCGAACAGTTATTCAAGTAGTCCTAAATCTACTGTTTCTAAGAACTATTCTCGTTCTTCTAATCAGTATTATCAAGGATATGTCATTGGATCACCCAATTACTCTTCAAAGATTAAAAGCATTTGGGTTAATAAGTCAGAACCTGTTTTATCTCATACACCTGTTGTTACTAATAATCTTCCTTGCATTGTGAAATCCACTAATGATCTGATCAATCTTAGCAAGAGAAGAATTATGTGCTCAACATGCAGAACCAATAATTTTGTCAATAACAAAAGGTTCAACAGGTGGCATGGAGATAACAGCTATCAGAATAATTGGAAATGTAAGAACAGGTATGATTATAATAACTGGCATGAATCATATTATGTACATAATCATTCTGTTAATAGTGCTGAAAAGAAAATATCTTATAGAAATAAATGGTTTGGAAATTTCAACATACCCCAACCAGATACTAACAAAATAGGACCCAAGTTCGTTTGGGTACCAAAATCTACTTAATCTGGTTTTGCAGGTGTGTCAATTTTGTGCTAATCATAATATCATTTCATTGATATACCAATGCAGGGGGAGTTGTAATTTATTCCAAACGAGGCTTCTGAACATTTCAGTTCAGGACCCGTGCTTTACCGAGTGTGGTTTCTAAACACTCAGTTTAGAACTCGTGCTTAAACTGTTTCAATTTTTTTATTTTTTGAGCTTAACTGATTCATTACTTAAATCTGTTTTCTAGGGGGAGTCTCTAGAAATTTTCAATAAATGTTTTTACAGAAAATATTTTTTTTGGAAACGAGTACATTCTCTAAACAGGTATTTCTTAAGATTTTACTTGCGTAATTTCTCGTCGTAAATAACTCCAATACCTGTTTCAACTATTCTTCAAACTGTTATTATTACGTCTCTTATACGAAAATCATTTTCGGTGATAATACACTCGTTTGTATTCAAATATTGTTTTTCTAATTTTTTTTACATTGATACATATACATTCGATATTTTTTTTTTGAATATCAGAATCTGTAAACTTGTTCTTACAAATCTTCATTCATTTCTCTCGCATATCGAATAATCTTCTTTTCATTAATTGTATTTAAAGCCAAATTTTTTGATCAAATTTTATCTGATCATTGTGCTTTAAAGAAATAATATTTTGATCAACCATT
>NW_020201026.1:55521-87537 GCF_001531365.2 Cynara cardunculus var. scolymus
GGGGTAGTTGTTGTGAGTTAAAAGAATTGACGAGAGTTGTGTCAGGATTAAAAGAATACGAAAATCCTGTTCCAAACTTATATAATCCGGGCATACCACATAATCTACTAGTTCTCGATTTTTTGGAGACTAATATTGAAAAAGGCAAAGCCAGGCCAATTCTTGTCACAACCCCACCAGCTACTCATTTATCTCTCAACAGATAAATGTTTCAATAACATTTGGGGCACGCAGCTCATCATCTATCAATTTCTCATTCGGAGAAAGTTGATATTGAAATCAGAAGGATATATGTCCCCCCTTTTTTGATCACATATTGAGTCTGATAAATATGTGTAGTCCACACGATTTATCTTTTTGAGTCTAAACAGAAGCATACGTTGCTTTATYYTTCTACACTACACAGATTTAGCATTTTATATGTTAATTTGCCAAAACATTCATAGATATGCTATTTTTTTAGCTATTAATGATTGAATGGAAGACCTGGTGAGATGAACATCAAAAAGTCTCATATATATACAGTACATCCGTTGTACTGAGTATATCTGTTATACTCACAGGCCAATCTTTTTATAAGATTGAAAACAATTTCATTCGTTGAAATTGGATGTTACCTTCCCATTCCCTTAATCTGAAAAGATTAAATAAGTGGATTTGCAAATATCTACTTACAGTTTCATGATTTGACGGTTTAAACGGAGGATTTCATTCATCTTATGTATGATGGAATGATTCTCATTTCATCATAAGGGGGAGTATGTAATAATGAATGAAATATTCATTTCTGAACATTTTTAAAGGGAATCTGATGCAAAGATCAAGGGGGAGTAACTTCGATAATGGCAAAAGACTCAAAAAAAGTGCGACTGGAGATAATTACAGAAAGATTATTCATGTGCTACAATGACTGAGAGATGTTGAATGTGAAGATCATCTTTACAACAGTTTACTGAAGTTTAATTTTGAATATTCTTTGAAGATCACATCTTGTACATTGTTTCTGACAATTACCGTTCTACATTGTCAAAAGAGAAGATCATTGTGGTTCTACATTCGAGGGGGAGAATGCTAGAAGATCTATCTCAACAGTTAATTGCTTGAAGAATTCAAGTTGAAGAATTCTTTTAAAGATGACATAATGTGTTTAAAGCTTCAAAGTTCAAACAGGACTCAAAGTGCAGAATTTCTTTCAAGTCTGAATACAAAGGCGAAGAATGTTAGGACTGAAAATCAGTATTAAATTGTATTCATCTTGAAAGTTAAATATTGTCTATAATTATAAAAGTTATCGTGTTTGACTTTTCTTAGACAGGTTTGACTTTGACTATGTTTAGAAGTTTGACCCTATAAATAGGGTGATGTCTTTTGTAATCTTGTAAGAGAGCGTATTGTAATATACACATTACGTAAAGTGAAGTTTGACCACTTTTATAGTGTTGACTTTCTCTCTCAAATCTCATATGAATGTTCTTAAAGAAATATCCAGATCTGCCATTGTAATGGAGCTTAATGAAGATTGATCATTGTAGTGGGACACACACTGTTGTATTGGCTCTTTGCATGTTGCATTGAGAGAGGGGTTTTCCCTAGATCATCTGTATTTTCTGTTTACTCATAATTCCATCAGCCTCCTTCCCCTTAAGTTCCCTCTATCTTCTTCTTCACTTTCCCTACCTCTATCATATTGTAACAATCCATCCCACATGAACAAAAAACTTGATTTATGAGCTACTTATAAGTTCAAAGTTGTAGGCTACCAATAACTTCTACCATAGTTTTAAGTTGATTTGGAAGTTATTGGGTTAGCATGCCCCTTTGGACTAAGGGGCATTACAGATACACTTGTAAATGAATGATTAGCATAATAATAATAATAATCAAAGTGATCATACTTACATCTTCAAGTTCTTTCGAACATGCCTCAGCCTTTTTCAACAATGCCATCGTTTTCTATTACAAAAGATATGTCCATTTTTGTTATAGAAACATCAAGCCCAGTGGATTTCTCATCTGCCACATTCGCATGGTTGCAAACCTATAATTAGGAAACTGAAAGGTGTAAATTTAATTATTCATGTTGTCTTGGAAGCAATCCACAAATATTTCTAGCAGATCTACCTGTTTGTCGACCACTTTTTTGCTGATTCTCTGATATTGTTGTTGATTTCCATTAAACAATGCCTTTTAGACAAGGTTAAAGTAAAAGGCATAAGTACATATAAAGCTTCTAGCATGATGGGACCTTCTGGGTGATGCAGACAAACGATTTAGTGGAGTTAATCTTGGTATTTCAGCAGATTCCTGCATAATTGATCATAATAAAAACACGAGTATTTGCAACTTAAGTTTTCCAATACTTTATTTAAGCAAACTGAATGATGATAAAAGAAGTGGTACTATATGTTCTTATTGTATCGAAGGAAAGAAGAAAGAGATCTTTAGGAACAAGCCTTGAAGCTACAAGTAATTTGAGTCGGAAGTAGTGTTTTTGCAAAAATCCAAGGGAAAGACTGCATAAGCATCTCCAACAGTTTCTCCAAAATGGAGAAGCAAATGTCAAAATCTTCAAAACGAATTACATTCAACTCCATTAGAATCTCCATTTTGGAGATTAACAGTGCATCATTAAAATATTCAATAATATTAAAACAGTTATTTCACTCTATTCGTTCATTTAATTTGATTGTTTGGTTGGAGGGTTCTTTCTTGGAAATAACAAGAATGTTAGCAGGCTTGCTTCATAACTCTTGCAAAGCCTACAAGGCTTGGTGGATCAAAATGCCCTTTTATGGAGAGAAGTTTAAGAGGAGAAAAAGGAACCTCAGATGATTTACGCTTTAGAGTTGGAGTGGATGGTGTTTGCTTTTTGTGTCAACAGAAGGGTTCCTCTTGAGTGCCATGTTTCCTTGCAATTCCAAACCTTGTTCCTTGTTTCTCATGGATGTCAAAACCCCTTTTGTTTAACAAGGAATTGAGTGGCTTTAACTTCTGTTCTATAGCTCTACATTGATGGTAATCACTAAAATTTCTTTAAAGAAAAGAGAGAAATGGAGGAAAAAAGATGGGTTATTGAGCTAAATGACCTTCTGACAGTTGTTTTTTTCAAACTCATCAACTTCTGACAGATTTCTGGGCATTCTTGTGTTTGGAAGAGACATTCTTCTCTTAGGCTCAAAAGTAAAAATGTCATTTAGCTAAATAGCCCGAAAAAAAAAGATGTAAGAATTTAGCATACTACCTAGAAACCCTCAGACTAGAAACTTCAGATGTCCTCATTTCAGGTTTAGTAGGGGATTTCCTATTCTTTTTTATAGAAATTTTGCTCATGTTACGAGTAGATGTCATGCATGTAACTTGAAGCCCGGTGATATACCTGGACGATATGGTCAGGTTTACCAGAGGAGACAATTAAGGCAACAAGGTTAAGAATGGAATATAATCTACTATTTTAAGCATTTATGTTATTTCTTTTATTGGCAGAATAATTTCTTCTTTTTAGAGGTTCCCTTTTTGGTTTAGGTTTTCTTGTTAGCAGAACACTATAAATATGGTGCACCATTGTCTCTTGTATTTTCAGGCAATCAATTAAGAGAGTCTTGACTTTTATGGAGATTACCTGTTCTCGAAATCAGGCACTTCTCGGGTCCTAACCCCAGGGTTGGATTCGGTTCTTATCAATTGGTATCAGAGCGACGATTATGGCACCAATATCGTTATTGGGGTACTGTTCACGCGACACTATTCACATTACTGCTCGCAACACTAGTTTGGGTCTGCCAGATGGGTTCGAAACTCAACAACATTGATCGGATCGGGCTTCTTGAGACCGAAGTGGCTAGGGTGCGGGATGAGGTAGAGGCCAGCCATATCGAAATCGCTATGCAATTTCAGGAGGTTCTGAAAGCAATTAGCGATTTGAAGGGAGACCCAAGAAGGAAGAACAACAAGAAGAAGGAACCGACGACTGATTCAGACTCTTCGGTTGATGATGCCGATGAGTCGGGGGGTCTAAGAAGAACAATTCGAGGGTGAAAAACAGAGACCCATTGCGTGATTGTTGCAAGATCAAGATGCCGATCTTTGAGGGTGACGATGCGTATGGGTGGATTTATCGTATTGAATGATACTTTGAGGTACAAGGAATCGAAGGGAAGGACCGGTTGAGAGTGGCTGCCCTGTGCATGGACAGGCCAACACTCGCATGGTACCGTTGGGTGGAAGCAAAGTCACCTTGTCGTTCATGGGAGAAGTTAAAACAGAAGCTTCTGGTTCGTTTTCAGCCATCTTATGAGGGGGAGTCTTTACGAACAGTTTCTTGCTATTCATCAGGTGGGGATGGCTCGTGACTATGTGAACGAGTTTGAGAAGCTAGCCGGCCAGATACTTGATCTTCCGGAGCAAGTATTAGTGGGTACGTTTATCAAAGGATTGAAGCCGGACTTGAGATCGGCGGTGAGAGTGATGGAACCCGAGAGCCTCGCCACGGCAATGAGGGCGGCTATGATTATCGATGAGAATAAGGGTAATGTGACCCCTAAGGCACGTACCGGAGGCTTCAACCAATTCAAAGTAAGCAACACGGTAACACTGGTAGTGACAACCGGCAAGAAAGAGGGTACCACGAATAACACTGGGCAATTTAAAAGGCTGACAGAGGCAGAGTTTACGGATAAGCGTGCTAAGGGTCTTTGTTTTAGGTGCGACGGGAAATTCGCACCGGGACATCGATTCCCGAGCAAAACTTTGCAATATTGATCGTTGACGACGAGGACACTCATAGTGAATCCGATGAGGAGGGAGGTGATCATGCTCACTTGGATTCTGTGGAGGTGTCGCTTAATTCGGTTAACGGCTTAACCATGCCACACACCATGAAAGTGAATGGGGATATCGGAGGAACACAGGTGACGGTGTTGATCGATAGTGGGGTCACTCACAACTTCATCTCCAATCACGTAGTGGCAAGGCTAGGTATGGAAGTCTCACAAACAAGTTCGATTAAGATACGACTAGGGAATGGCATGGTGGACCGAAGTCGAGGAATGTGTCACAAGGTGGTTCTGAACTTACCTGAGCTGCAGATAATGGGGATTTCTTTCCACTCGACCTTGGCGGTTCCGATTTAATTCTGGGAATTGCGTGGTTACAGAAACTGGGCGACATGACAGTTAATTGGCGAGAACTTAGAATGCAGTTTTGGGACGGAGAAAGCCGAGTTAATATATTAGGTGACCCCATCCTGTCAAGATCAGAGGCCTCATGCAAAACTCTTCACAAGCTGTTACAACAGGAGGTAACGAGTTTTTTGTTACATTTGAACGTTCAAGAAAATAAAACAACTTCACTCCCTCCAATACCCACGCCTGTTGAGTCCTTGCTCAAGGCTTTTAGTGATGTTTTTGAGTTGCCAAAAGGGATACCCCCACCCCGCAGTCATGAGTATAACTCTCCAGGCCGATACCGCTCTAATCAGCGTCCAACCTTACCGTTATCCGCATATCCATAAGGATGAAATAGAATGATTGGTGAGAGAAATGTTGGATGTGGGTGTGATTCAACCAAGTACCAGCCCATTCTCAAGTCCCGTTCTCCTGGTCAAAAAGAAAGACGGGAGTTAGAGATTTTGTGTGGACTATCGGGTCCTCAACAAAGCCACGATTCTCGATAAGTTTCCCATACTAGTAATAGACAAACTTTTAGATGAACTACACGGAGCTACTGTATTTTCTAAACTCGATCTGAGAACTGGGTACCACCAAATTAGAATGAAAATTAGCGACATTCCTAAAACAGCCTTCCGGACACATGAGGGCCATTATGAATTCCGGGTTATGCCCTTCGGGTTAACCAACGCACTGGCCACTTTCCAATCTTTGATGAATAAGGTGTTCAGACCTTTTTTAAGACGTTTTATACTAGTGTTTTTTGATGATATTCTGATATATAGCAAAACCGAAAACGAGCATCCAGAACATCTCGAAACAGCCTTGCGTGTGCTACAAGAAAACCAGTTATACGTAAACCGGAAAAAATGCACTTTTTGGCAACAACAGGTGGAGTATTTAGGACACATTGTGTCCAAAGAGGGGGTTTCGGCAGACCCGTCTAAAATCGAAGCAATGTTGCAATGGCCCGTACCAAAAACGCTTCGGGAACTTAGTGGGTTTCTCGGCTTGACGGGATATTACCGCAAGTTCGTAAAAAATTATGGCAAGATTGCATGGCCTCTCACCGACCAACTTAAAAAAGATAACTTTCATTGGGATGATGAAGCGACAAAGACATTCCATCAACTCCAGTCCACTATGACCCAAGTGCCTGTGTTGGCTTTACCCGATTTTGACAAAGAATTTGTTGTCGAAACGGACGCATCGGGTTTTGGGTAGGGTGTTGTGTTAATGCAGGAGGGGCGTGTAACATCTCACTTAAGAAACCCCACGTTACCAATTTTATAAAATCTCCAATAAAAAAAATTAATTGATTAACCTCAAAATACGGGATATTAATTTTCTTAAAAAAAACTTCAAAATATCCGTTCTATTTTAGTGATAGAACCACCCAAAACACAATTTCAAACCGGACATAACAGATTTTTACTTATAACCCGAATTAAGTAGCAAAAAAAAATACGGGACATACTTATAACCGGAACGAGACTATGTACAAGCTACACTTACTATATCTATAAGATACGGTAACAAGCTACTATTTACCAAAAGCAAGTTCGTAAACTTTAAGTCCCCCGATAAATTTTCAAGTCAAACAACGGGTTCTTTCTTTTTATCCGTCTTCTTTCTTGAGAGGGGTTGACACTTAAATGGTAAGGCAACGCTTAGTGAGTTAGATAGTTAAGTATTACATATTAATATCGCACATGTTTATAAACATACATAATAAACTCTTATCAATAAAAGAGTTTAAGACATCATCTAAATGCAAACCGAGACTTACAAGAAACCGAGTGAACAATTACGTACAGGATGCTAAGATCATAGAATTCCATATCCAAATCACTATAATATACCATACCATTGATGCTCAATACAACAAGGAAACAGGATCAATAACCAAATATATTCAACAACGTTAGAATACCAATAAATATCAAGAACCAATAGATCGAATCGGTAAACATAACGAGGACAGTGCATCACCTCGTCCTTCACCTTCCAGGTTCATGCCAAAGTCCGAGTCAGAATCGTACATTACGGGAAACCTCGCACTGCCATCCTCTACCGGGTATGTGCCAAGGTTCCCTACTCATTGCTCTTCCTCCTTTTTGAGCAATGAGTATTCACAACCGCAGAAAGTCTCACTCATCCAACCCGGGATCTTGGCTTCGCCATAAAACTTCCGGCATGTCACACGAAATAGTACCCGTACTATGGCGTACAATTCAAGGAACAAAACAACAAGTCCGGATCCGGAAAGCAAACCGATGTAACGAGATCATAATATGGAATAGACTCAAGAGACGGAATCAAAGACAAATCAAGATCGTGTGACTCAATTCAAGACCAAAAACATTCATATGAAAATATATATATATTCAAAACAATATGTAACAATTAACTATATAACTCACCGAGCAACCGTATAATACCGAAAATCTCCGAAATGAGCTCACAAAGCAAGTCCAAGCTACCACACTTAGAATGCTTCCAAAGCATCAAAATATGTCCTAATTACCCCCTGGAGTGAATGTACAAAATCTCATAAGCAACCAATATAAGAAACTTATGTTATACACATATCCTATTTGAACATTTTACCTAGATTTCTATGTACAGCTGCTACTTGCAAAACTTTTTTGCCCATTTTAAACTCGAATTCATGACTTGATCATAACTAAACTCAATTATCTAACTAAGGAAATTGGCCTCACCTCATTTAGATTTTTCTATGATTTTATACAGTTTTTCAAAGTCTGCACATTTTCAGTGCATTCTTAAGTCGAAATTCTCATTTTCATACATTTTCTTTTCAAACCATTTCGATTCCAAATTATTCCAACTTCTGAATTTCAACTTAATATAACCTATTTGACATAAACAACCAAAATCCAACTTTTATTTTATCATTTATATTCTCTCCCAAATCATTGACTTGATCAAGTCAAAGTTCATATGATGAACTTCCTTAAATCTTGATAATCTTTTGAATCTAATGATCATTTCATGCCATAATTACTAAAATGTACTCATTTTATACACTTAAGATCAAACCCATATGAAACCCTAACTCTTTCTCAACATGCAATCCATATAACAAGAATGTCAACCAAGAACAAGTGCAAAAATGGATTATACCTTTACTTGATGATCAAATCCTTCAAAAATCTTGTAATTCCTCTTTGATTTGAGTTTAATCGAGCCTATGTGTGTGAAGATCGCACCTCTAGTGTGTGTGTGTGTGAGTTCTGGACTCAAAATGACATGAAAAATGGGCCAAAAATCCAATTTCTTATGCTAAAACCCGAGTTGGGTCGGGTTGACCTGGCTAGGTACCCATTTTGACTATCAACACTTAAAATATTCATAACTTTTCGCTCGGACCTCCGTTTTCTATGAGATTTTCGCTTACACATTCATAAAGAGATAATCTATATCATCCAACAAAAATATTCCAGAAAAAATCTCCCAAAAAAATCAGTTTTACGTATCTATTTGACGTGAAATTTTCCCAAATCCTCTCATATATTCCTAAGAAGTATAATTCTAAAATTTCAAACCCAAACTCCCACTAAATCATAGGTTCTCTTATAAGGATATTACTAAAACACTAAGTAAAATTTTCCACTTTGACATAACATGCATCACAACTTCTGACATAATATTCTCTTTAACATAATATTTAAACATACTTAGCAAATAATTTAGATATATTAGAAATTGGATGTTACAGGGCGACCGTTAGCATTTTTCAGCCATGTGTTGGGAACCCGCACACGACTGAAATCGGTTTATGAGAGGGAGTTGATGGCGATCATAATGGCAATTCAGAAATGGAGACTGTACTTACTGGGTCGCAAATTTTTAGTGAAAACGGACCAACGCAACCTTAAATACCTTCTCGAACAGCACACAGTTACCGAAGAACACCAGAAGTGGTTGTGCAAACTCTAGGGTACAATTTTGACATCGTGTACCATCCTGGAAAGGAAAATAGTGTGGCAGATGCTCTTTCACGCAAACCAGCCGAGGCACAACTAACCGTGTTGACCGCTTCGTGGAAAGTTGACTGGAATGGGTTAAAGAGAGACATATAGGACGGTGCAGAAATTCAAAGTCTGAAACATAAAATTGCAGAGGGTGAGTCGATTCCGGAGGGGTACACCGTTGAAGGTGGGAATCTCCTGTTTAAAGGTCGGCTAGTGTTACCAAAAAGTTCGGGGTGGATTCCAGTGTTGTGTCGCGAGTTCCATAGCAGCATGATTGGCGGTCACTCCGGTGTGCAAAAGACGTATCAGCGGATGGCCCGTGAGGTGTATTAGTAGGGCATGAAAGGCGACGTCGCTAGATTCGTAGCCGAATGTGACGTATGCCAGCGACAGAAATACTCAACTATGGCGCCTAGTGGATTACTACAGCCGTTGGCCTTGCCCACAAGAGTATGGTCAGAATTGACCATGGATTTTATCGACAGGATGCCCCGCTCGGAAGGGTTCACAGTCATCTTTGTTGTGGTGGATAGGCTCAGCAAATATGCTCATTTCATTCCTCTAAAACACCCGTACACGGCACCGATGGTGGCAGCAATTTTCATCAAGGAGGTGGTCAGGTTGCATGGCGTACCTGAGTCAATTGTTTCAGACCGAGAGGTCTTCTTGAGTAATTTCTGGAAGGAACTATTCAGATTGCTGGGCACTACACTCAATAGGAGTACAGCGTACCACCCGCAGACGGATGGACAAAATGAGGTGGTCAACCGATGTGTTGAAACTTACTTACGTTGTTTTGTTGCAGATACACCAAAAAAAGGGGTCACGTGGCTTCCCTGGGCTGAGTATTGGTACAATACGTGTTTTCATACATCCACCAAAACAACCCCTTTCCGCGTGTTATATGGTCGTGACCCACCCAATCTGTTGCATTATGGAAGTGTGCCAACTCCAGTTAGTACGGTTGACCAATACTTACTAGAACGTGATCAAGTCTTGCAGGAGTTGCGAGGTTATTTGTTTCGCGCACAGCAACTGATGAAGACACGGGCTGATGAGCATAGGCGTGATGCTCAATTTGCAGTAGAGGATTGGGCTTATTTGAAGCTGAAACCGTACCGCCAGCGTTCAGTAGCTAGACGCCAAAATGAAAAGTTGGCCCCGCGGTTTTTGGGACCTTTTGAGGTTCTGGAAAAAATTGGTAAGGTTGCATACCGTTTGAAGTTACCAGCATTCGCCCGAATCCATGACGTGTTCCATGTGTCTCAATTGCGAAAGGCCATAGGCAACCGAGTGGCGGCGCCCCAGCTACCAGCAACACTAACAGAGGAGATGGAAGTTTTACTACAGCCGGATCGAGTGGAAGGAGTTCGTGATGGGACTGGGGGACAAGAAGTCTTGATACGTTGGACGGACTTGCTTGAGTACAAGGCAACTTGGGAACCGTTCGAAGCTATCAACCGCCAGTTCCTGATTTCCACCTTGAGGACAAGGTGGTAGTTTGGCGGGGGAGTAATGATGTACCTGGACGATATGGTCAGGTTTACCAAAGGAGACAATTAAGGCAACAAGGTTGAGAATGGAATATAATCTCCTATTTTAAGCATTTATGTTATTTCTTTTATTGGCAGAATTATTTCTTCTTTTTAGAGGTTCCCTTTTTGGTTTAGGTTTCCTTGTTAGCAGGACACTATAAATATGGTGCTCCATTGTCTCTTGTATTTTCACGCAATCAATTAAGAGAGTCTTTGACTTTTGTGGAGATTACCTGTTCTCGAAATCAGGCACTTCTCGGGTCCTAACCCCATGGTTGATTCGGTTCTTATCACCCTGATTTAGGCAATTCTTTGAGAGATCTTTTTGACAGTTCAATCGAACTGGATAGATGGACATCAGACCTGAAAGATAGAGCCCCAAAATATTGATTGTATTTGGTTTTCCAGATTGACATCAATGATTAAAATAGTATTTGACATTCTTTATTAAAATACGACATAAAGTTCTTATTATATTACCAAAGGGCCTTTGGCCTAGCGGTATCGTAGCCCTTGGCCTTCTAGGAGGTCAGGGGTTCAAACCTCAYCATAGGTGAGGAGGGTGTGTGAGTTTATTTGTTGCATTTGCCGTATATAAATATTATATACTTCAAAAAAAAAGTTCTTATTATATTACCAAGCTAATAAGAAGGCATTTTCACTCAGAAAGAACACCCACTCTAACACATTTTACTATTAATTCATGTTATAACTATAGAACATAATCTCATAAACATCCGCAAAAGCAGGCAAAAAGTAAGCTTCCAGCATATCAGGAGCATTCATATACAAAGTTGTTAGGGATAAACTTTTAAAACAGAACAAAAAATCCAAATATAGATAAGAAACCTGAGTGCATTAATATGTTCAGTATTTTGGTCACTTCACCGTGACACGGGTTTCTCCTTCGTTGGATCAATATCATGTGGCGCTGTGGTCATCATTGGTTAATTTCTGGATTTTATCATCAGCATTCCGTAACTGCCTGTAATTAGCCATATGTGAAATGATGGATTTGTTTTACTTCTCCTAGGAACATTCTTATGGATCACGATGTTTCAAGGAGCATCAAGATTTCTTTAATATGTAATGATCTTCTGTTCAGATATCAAAGACTCACCGAGTATCATCAAAGGATTTTACATGACCTGTCTCTGTGTTTTCAATTTGAACAGGTATGTCTCTGCTTAGCACTTTGGGTGGCGACTTTGATCTACAAGTAGACTTGCTACCAGATTCTACACTTCTTGAACCAAATTCCCTGTAAAAGTCTTAAAATCGGGTTTTCTTCTTCCTAATTTTTGATAAAGTTACTTGAACTACAAGAAAGTCTCACCTTTCTTCAAGTGCAGGATTATTTGGTAAGGTGCTCATTCTTGTGTTGCCAAAGGAGATGAGTTTTGTCGAAGAGAGTGATGGCTACGTATATTCTTGCTTTCTTTCTCTGATTGCAACTCATCTATTGTGGTTCCACTACATAAAATCAGCAAAATAGTTACACCTATGCCTAGCATAAAGTTCAAGCTCATATCCAAAACTCCTGAATTTTAATAAATTGTATTATTATAATCTGCTCATATTCTAGTTTCAGATATTTCTTTTAATGATGGTCAAGTGTACTCGGTTTAAACTGTGAATTAGTCCGATTGCCAATTGTCTACGACCAAGAAAGGTAAGTCCAAGTCCAAACATTGCTTACATAGCCAGCAGAAAATATATACTTAGTCTCACCTGTCCAGAGAACCCATATGAAGTTTCAAATTTGAATCTGCATTCCTCCTATCAATCATTTCACCATGAGACAAATCCTCCATCCCATGTGTCATGGAACTTTCAAGATGTGATTCAGTTTTACTTGTGTCATCACCATCGTTATGGCCAATAAGTACATTATCATCCATCACCTTGGACATTTCACCCTTTTGACTTTCTGAATTCATATGTTCTGATGAATTTTCAAATGATGAACTTCTAGTAGGTACCAATTCATCAACATGCCTCACATTACCACTTTGCTCATCACTTGTGATCGAGCTCCCCATTCTAACCACATTTCTGAATTCTTCTTCTTGCACATCTGAGGTAGTACCTTGAGTAGAAACATTATCAGCTAAAGAGTGAGCATATAAATCATGAACAACATGCTGAGCATGAGGTTCTGGAGAAGATCTCTTCTCTGATGATCTAGATTCTTGTATAGGTTCCTGAACGATACATGAAATTATCGTCCCAGGTGAAAGTGTTTTGTTTATCTCTTGTTCTTCAGCCATTGCAGGTTTTAGAAGACAGCTTTCATCTATTACGGATTTCAAGTGTTTATCCTCATTTCTGGGATCAGAATCCTTAATAATATCCATTTGAATGTCAACCCTTGAAATGGCAACATCCTGTGACGACATACCATTATCCTCTGATGCATCAAAGTTTTTTTAGCCAAAAAGTCTCCAGAACCTCCATTACCACTTGTGTTTGAGTGTCCTTCCTTATCTTTAGATTTGTTAGACTTTTCATTTACTTTAGTCTTTCTCGACTCAAAATCAAAATCTGCAAACCTTCAAAAACATAGACCAAGCGACTTAAAAAAACTAAGTTAACATATTATTATTTAACACAGAAAATACTCCAAAACGACTTTATAAAGTAACTCTTCAAAATCAAATTTGAATGCAAAGCTATCTCTCTTTGCTCGAGGCTCTCCACCAGAAGATACTTATTTAGATCCTTCCTTTGATTTTTCAGATGGGAAAGATATATCAAGAGCAGACATGTCTATCTTGAAAGATGATAACTTGTCAAAGCCGGCATCAAGAGAGAAATCGATATCCGTGGAAGAAAAATGTTATTGGAAATTATTATATATTCTGGAGTGACTAAACTTCCGGAGGATGTTAAGATTTATATTGAATAAACAGTACTTATGTCTTCATTCCAGATACAAAATTTGAGCCATTTCTCCAGATTGGCAAAAAGTAATAATTTCTGAGCTACTATCAAAGTAAATATGCAACTTTAAGGTTTTTTGCCGCTTACATTTTGTCAAATTTAAAAGCCTTTTTCTTCCCTTCAGTGGTTGGTCCAAAGTCAAAATCCATTCCGTCATCTGCTCAGGACATCGACTTCCATGATCCAAGAAAGTCTTTTCCAAAATCTATATCTGCTATTGAATGAAAAATATTACCGAGCCCTCAGTTTTACCAACAAATTGCACAATAGTTACAGATGATTAATGTATAGATAAATTTACAAAATATATCTATTAGCTAAAGATTATCTTAAAAATTGTCAACTAATTCCTGTAAGAGGAAGGCCAGGGACTTCTTGGGGAATTTACCAGGCAGTGAACTTTTCTCTTTCGGATCGACATATGGAGTTGCTGTTTTCGGAGATTCCGACATCTGCATAGCAGTTTGATGATATGTCATTTAATTCAATGTACACAGATGGATTGGTGATAGGAAAAAGAAAAATAACAAAAACAATTTTGCAGTTTCGATGAGCATTATATCCAAAAAGTCTCTTCAAATTAGTTTTTGGAGAGAGTAGAAAAGATATGGTAGGTAATATAAATGATCCATTACTATCAGGCCTTAATTGCAACATGCAAGCACCTATACGTATACCTCTTATGTGAAATCAGTCACAAACAATTCAACTAACAAGTTACAATTACATAAACATTACGATAGCCAAATTAAAATCAGTAACTCTAGTGACAATCTGGACATCGGAGGCCTCTTGTCGAGTTATATAATGACACTAAACAGGATAAACGATTGAAACACATAGGGTTTCAATTAAACTACGGATGTAGCAGTTGATTTTAACCATTAACAATAATAGCAGATTAACATGTCTAATGTGTTCAAACATCCAGATAAAATTCTGCAATCGATCATAGCCAATCTGTCAAAATGCTGTCGAGATCTACTCTATAATTTGCAATTCATAATGTTTCGAACAGAAACATAGGGCATAGTTGATCAGATTCAACCAGCGATAAACAGCAATAGATTGAAGATGGTTACATAGGAAGAGAGGTGGAGAGAAGAAACCTTCACCTTGACGTCGGCAACTGTATCTCTGTATGCGTTTCTGATTTGCCGCTGGAATGCTTGAACCGGTAGGCTTATATACGCTTGAATGCTGGAATGGTTGGCTTTTCAAAAAGTTGCATTATATTTGTTTTTTTAATATTTTGATTAATTACTATTTCAAGATAAATAAATTATATCAAAATAAAATATATTTTAAATGTTTAATTTGAAAAACATGCTAAATTTTAATTAACTAAAAAAATATGTTATATTTTTTATGCAATTATAATTTTATAAACAAAAAATATAGATTATAATTTTGAAATTATCTTGTCACATCCATCAAAATAAAGCTTTTGTAATTATATTTTATAAAATAAAAATCATTTTCTAAATTATATGATTTCATATCTTAAAGATTAAAAAAATCATATTTCGAATTATTATATTTATTTTGAAAAATATGAATACAAATTGACTAATAAGTTAATCCATAAACTAACAACAGGACAATTTGACAATCGTTGATTGGTTTGGTGCAAAATGGTTTGGTACAGAATGATTAAGAGGCTCTCATGATATAGTATAAAATGAAATATAATTGTTTGGTAATTATTTACAATGAAATTAGAACGTTGAATGGTTAAGGAAGACACAATATACAAAATCATTTAGAAGATTTTTAGAATCATTAAAGGGCAGACTTTTTTTTGCCAAACAAGATTCACCTCTTAACGATTCAAATGTTACCTGTTAATAGAACTATTAATAGATAAACAAACAACCTCATTTAATAAAAACTAATTTATATAATATTAGTTATATTATATGACAGTTTTATATAATACCCTACAGCTTATTGAAAATATAACCAATTTTTTTAGTAAACAAGTCGCAAGTCTAGTATTCATTGTAAAGAAAATATAAAATAACGATATTATATTTTTTTCAATTACAATTATACCCTTGTAATCACATCAAAAACTATGCTCACCAAACAAAGTACCGTCTAAACATATAAAATCATTTGACTATCAAAACTCAAACATGTTAAACCACAAAATCCTGTCTATTTAACCATCCAATTCTCTCCCTTTTCCTGGGCAACAAAGCCATACAATTCAGTCAAGACTTTTCTACCATTTGCAACACTCATCATTTATTCATTTCCATACGAACCAAAAGTTATCGTACGAATCAAACATGATTGATTCAATGTATTCTGATCGAGCTCAAAGGAGAGGGACCCGCCGTGTTCCTTAACTCTGATGCGTTCTTTTCTTGGTATCAGATACATGGAACATAAGCTGAAAACGAATGAAGCTTTTAAGTTTTATAACTCAAAATTGCAGTAACCAACTCTGGTAAAATGTCTAGAATACCCTTCCTTGATGACAAAACAGAGAGGAAGTGTTTGAAATCAACTATTAGGGTTTTAAAGTGATGCAAATCTGATCAACCAAAACCAATATCAATTAAGACTTTTGTAGCAACCTAGATAAGACCTTGAGTTTGCTCGTGGCCTCTCTGGAGGTCACCGGTTCATGTCCCTTCAGAGCCACCAGATGGTTTGCGGGTATGTTACCCCATGGGATTAACTGAAGAGCGCTGCCCCAGACAAATACGGTTACCAAAAAGAAAGACATTTGCAGCGATTCTTTGGTGACAACATGATGAAATTTCACCAAAGGGTCATTGGCCCAACGGTACTCGATTAACGATGGAGCCCAGCCTCCTCCCAGGATGTCAAGGGTTCAAAATTCACCAAAAGTGAGGATTATGTGTGATTATTTGTCGTCTATAAATATTATATACTGCCCTTGTCCCAAAATAAGTGTCCACTTGTAAAAATAAATGTTTGCTTTCCTATTCTACCCTTAATTAGGAGACGAATAACATCTCTACTATTAAGGGTAAAATTGTCATTAGTTAGTTAAAAAGTCTACTAATTACACATTCCTAAATCTGTGTCTTCTTCATTGTGGACACTTACTTTGGAACAAAGGGAGTACTTTAAAACATAGTGAAACTGTAAAAAAGTTTTCCAAAAAAGGGGAACTTTGAGAGAGTTTTTAAGGCATCCGATATGCAAGAATGTTGCAAGTTTCCATATGGTAAGAAGGGTAGAGGATACTGATGGTTCTTTACCTTTGTGCCAACATAAAATGTTACAAGCAAGCCAAAAAGAGTAGGTAGTCCTGAAAAAGTAACAAGATTTTTGTTGTAAGAGTATGTGAAAATGATTAGGATTTGTACAAGAGTAAGAAAAGACCAACCTTCGGCCTGAAGAAATACAGACTTTAGCCAACTTATGCCTGATGGTCCAATCACAAACCCAACAAGGTTAGCCACCTGCAAAATACAAAGCCTCAAAATTGCTCCACAGATGGTTCAAGAGGAAACTTCTAAAACTAATTGATGCATATGTGTAAATATTTTTGGATTTGAGGTCGAAAAACAACTTCCTAGATTACAAACTGAATATTAACTTTGTTAGATATTTAACATAAACAAATAGTCGGGGGGGTCTTCTCGGAAACAACCTCTGTCTCATTTGACAGAGGCACGTCTGCGTACATGATACATTTTACCCCCGGGACCGTACTTCGGGTGGGATATACCAGTCTTTTTTATTTGGTTTAGTTTGGTTTAGATTGTGCAAATAGGTAAATAAATTTCTGCATATCATTGAGAAGAAATGTACATGAATATATATTACTACTAGGAAACTATGTGGCAGTACCACTACAGGCAACGGAAGAATGCAGGGAACACCACTAAAGACGTCTTGCAAAGAGAAGAGCTCAAAAAGAATTCATGACTTAAGGTAGCATTTGATACACATACATGGACAAGACTGGACTGGACAGGACATGGAAAAGACTGAACTGGACAGGACAAGAGGGTAGAACAGGACAGGACTAAACAAGTGCGTGTCTGGTGTTTGGTACGGTTAGGACTGGACTACCAGAACTAGACAAGTCGCCCCTAAAAGTTATTTAGTGATTTTATATATCATATAATAGTTATAATTAGCACAAATAAAATAAATAATTAAATAATTTAATTTCTAAACATTTTTACACAATTTTCATATACATAAATACATACATATATAATAGTACCAAATTTGAAAGAAAATTTAATACAATTGATGGTAGTTTGAAAAAAATCCAATTCGTACAAAGGAAAAATTATGTTTTATGCGGTTTGGAAGATCCTTATCAATTGACGAAGGCACCATGAAGATTGTTGCAACAACAATGGTTGTTGCGGTAGAGACTTTGGTGATTGGTGAACGATGGTAGTTGTGGAGGACGTGAAGATGGTGGATAGTGGTAGTGGTAGCCAATGGTGGTGGCTGACGGTGGTAGTGGTTAGGGTGGAGGTGAGGTGGCCCATTGTGGTAATGGTGGTGGCATTTCCTACGTCATTTGCTAAGTATTGCAGTATACTAGACTGTGGTGCAAGACAGCGCATATGTCAAATCCTGCTGCAGCTGCACGAGCCCTTCCTGCATGCCACAAATGCCGCAATCACTATTTTATCTCATGTTGTTCTTCGTCCATGGTTCGATATGATGAACGGTGGTGGTTGGTGTGCCGAATAGTGGTTATGGAGGTGGTGGAGGAGGTTACTAGTAAAGGAGAAGGTGGAGGTGGCCATAGGTGGTGGTGGTGGTGATGAACAGTGATGGTTAGTGGCCGACGGTGGTTGTGGAGGTGGTTATGGAGGGTGGTGGTCGGTGGTCGATTGCGAAGGTGGTGGAGGAGATTGTTATAGTGGATGAGGAGGTGGAGGTGGCCGACGGTGGCTACCGGTGGTAGCAGCGGACGCGACTAGCAGTGGTGACCACTAAAACGAATATCATATAAAGGTTATATATCAAACGAGTGTTAATTAGTAATAGTTTAGTTTCTGGCTCATTTTTGTCCCACCTTGTTCCACTTATTTTGGTGGAAGAAGAAAAAGTTTTTTTGTCCCACCTTGTCCCGGTTCTTGTCCTATGTCGCACCAAACGTGGGACAGTGAGTTCTTGTCCTGTACCATGTTGCGCCAAACATGGGACAATGAGTTTTGTCCCGTCCTGTCCTATCCCATGTACCAAATGCAGCCTAACAGATTTGAAATCAGGAGAGAGGACGGCCACGAAACTAAAACCGTTATGTTTTCTCGTTGGCTTAGTTGAACTTACACATCAAGGCTCAGTGACATATTAAGTTCCTCATGTCTTCTTTAACCCCGTAAAATAGTTTATAAGAGACTCATCTGGTTTTCTCAGACGATAAAAAGCTTTGCAAAATTTATACATGTGGGAGCAATTACAAGAATTCCAAATTGTTGTCCCATACAGGTTAGAATTGGGCCATTTCTTCTCCACATTTGTTGGAACCTCCTTCTCTCCTCAAGGGCTCTTTTGGAGAGTAATCTAATGGAGTTCCACATATTCTCACATGGTATCAGAGTCAAGGTCTACCATTCTAGGGATTCGATAGTCAGTGGCAATTTGTATCCTTCTAGCCCCCTCACCCGTCTAGCCCCTCTGGACACTTTAGGACAATATGAGCCCATCTAGCCTTCATTATAGGGGGCATGTTAGAGTCCCACGTCAGCCAGACTTGGACATTCTCTGCATATGGAACCTCCTTTCTCTCCTCAAGGGCTCTTTTGGAGAATAATCTAATGGGGTGCCACATCCAGACAAACAATCTGTTACTTCTTTAACAAATTCACAGTAATTGATGAAACCAATTACCTCATTATTACTAGAGTTTGGAATTTGAAGAATAAGTGAGCATCCTCTCTAAGTCATTTCCGATCATCTTTCCGCTTCAAACCGATTTTAGACGATCATCAATCAAATAGACATCTTTCTCGATACTCTAGATACAGACGAACAGTCTTACTTCAGTCCAAATAGTTCGAACCACGTATCATATGGTCCTGTGATTTTAGACAACACTGGCACCACATCTGTACCCTTGTCATGCAAAAAGTTCTGTTTTTGACCATAGTGTCTCAATGAAGTGCTAAAAATCTGATTACTAGATGAAGCCCAAAAATCGAACAAAACTAAATCAATTTTCTTGAAATCGACCAAACACGACAGAAGTACTAGTTAGATCGTTAAAAAAAGTATCAATAATTCTTCAGCCCTCAGAGATTGACTCTTAACTTCTAGGAAGAACGTAGCATTAATCAAGATGAGTATCAAACCAACAAAATTAATATAACCCATCCGTTCCTGCCAAAGATCATAAAAGAATCTCACCAACCACGTAAATCGCAACACGAGACAAAACTACCTTCCGAAAAAACCAAGGGTCAAACAACTGAAATGTAAATCAGAGGCGTCACTGGGGGTGGAGAAGGTAGCTACAGCTAGGGTTTCGATCAGGAGTAATTGCACCTAGGATATTGATAGGCCACGGCAGCTACGGTTTAGAGCGACAGTGATGCGTTTTCTGAATCACGACCTTGGAAACTAGAAGTTTGAATTGGTGATGGCTAGGTCTAGAAAGATAAACCTTAATTGTCTACTTTTAGCTAACATAGCATTTGTTATCGAGTCTAATGTGCATCAGATTTTTCTTAAAATTTCAGAATCTATATTAACTTGTACATTAAAAATTAATCCATGTTGTCAAAAGCAAGCGTTCCTATATTCAGGAACATAGTGAACAATAGAACATCAAAGTAGAACTACAAGTAGGGCAGTTATATCAAAGATAATTTGAATAGAAATGTAAGAATAGGATACCAACCATGAGACAAGTGATTGTGATAGCACCAGCAACTGCACTAAGCTCACGGAAAATAAACTCCTTAAAAACGTTATCGACCTGCAAATGGAAAAGTTAGATGAGATGAATAGAAACTAACATAGTAAAAACTAATGTGTGATAAACAGAGCAAAATTGCAACAATCCCCTTGTCGGATGTCACATAGGAAACTTGCAACATTCATTTCATCGGAAAGTTTCCAGATTAAGTTGATACCTATTTATCCGTTATCATCATTATAAGTAACTCAATGGTATTAGTTTGAGTCCACAAGATTCTCTTTCTTTACGTTTATTAATGAAGGGTATTCCAAACATTTGACATAAAGTTGAGCAATCATCAAATCAAAAGTTGCCAAAATCTTGGGAGGGATGGCCAACGAACGTTCTATATATGATGTGATGCAACATTCTATACATGATGTGATGCAGAGGCATCCATGTTATTTTCAGCCAGTACAAGATCAGCCCATTTTATGTCTCCGGATCACCTTGCGTTTGATTCAGACACTTATTTTGGGTTTGAAACAATTAAAACAAGACCACCCCATTTTATGTCTCCGGCTCACCTTGGGTTTGATTCAGACTCTTATTTTGGGTTCGAAACAATTAAAGGTAGGAGTATAATTTTCTGGCAGCCCAAAGGAGATTAAGATTCTTCCTCATTTATGCTTCATTAATAGTCCTTTAATTGTTTTCCAACATTTGGTCTTTCTTTAGTCTTTTCATTTTTTCAAGAGTTATGTTTATCTTCCAGCCCTATATACGGGGTTCCAAGTTGTAGCTGGAAGACATCTTTTCTTTTTGAATAATGAGTTTACAATAGCTTGTGAAGCTGTTTTGAGTGTTGATACACAAAAGGAGTCGATTCTTGATTGTTGCTAGTGTGGTATTGTTGCTTTATCACTAGTAACATCAACCTTTGCCAATTTGGTTAATCTTGGTGGTGTTTAAGTACTTTATCCTTGATCTAATCAGGATGTTAATCTCATCCTAGTCTTATCCCACTTTTTACCCATCCACCTACGCATCATGCTGAAGTCAAAATTTCAACCTTGAAGCTCAATTCAAATCATATAAAATTCATTAGATCACCTGATAAGAAGTCGCTGCTGATTTCACAATCATTTCAGGAATAAAGAATATGCATGTCAACCATGCCCATGAAAGAAGTTTCCTGTACATAGCATTAACACTTGGACGTGGAGCAGGGAAAGAGTACGATAAGGAATAGCAAACTGAAGGTGAAATTGGGACAAAGTTAATTATACCATTCAAGATCATGCCATATGGCAACAAATGTGAAGACAACCCACACGTTCAAGAGCTTCCTTCGAGATCCCCCAAGGGGAATGTACATGTACCTATGCTCATCCCGTAAAACAAAGTATCTAATTCTTGATTTAAAAGAAAAAAAATGACGCTGATGGACCAAGGCTTCTCCACTTTCTGAGGGTTGGAGAAAGTTTGTATGCCAATAAAGTGTAATTATACCAATCATGTTGGTGACTCTCTGAGGCTTGCTCCTATATGTCATTCTCGATAACCGAAAAAAGAAACAGAAAAAAGTAGCTAAAAGATAACATCTAAAGCTTCTGTACCTCACGAGCCACTTGTTAAAGGAAGCATGCCAGTTTTTCCAAAAGCTTTCCAAGTTGTAGCAGTTATTTATACAGCGTGGCATATTCTCAGGGGCTTCAATACCACTTACCTATAGTTCCATATGGCCAAGAATTAAGTTAAGCAAGTGTTGACAAATTGTTGCAGTTCAAACTGCATAGATCCCTCCAAACACAAAACCAAGGTAAGGTCATATCTAGTTGCTATACGGCATTAAAATATTGCTAGAAATTGAAGGAATAAGCATCCCAAATATATTTACCAGTGCCCAAAAGCGGAAGTAGCGCCAGATGAGAAAAAATTTGAGCCACATGAAGTTTAGGACCTGTTACAATAGAATGAACTTTTAAAGTCTCAAGCTTGTCCAAATAGCTGATGAGATAGGAATAATATGTCATGTGCTTCCTAGCATCAAAGACAGATGCAAGAAAATCCTCAATTTAAGAACAGAGGATCCTGAAGCAAGGACTTTTCCATTGTGGTTCTACAAGATGGAAATTTGTACACAACACTGAAGGTTTCGCTTGAATATTTGGAATGTTCAACATATCAGTTTATTGGTTCCTTCAGAAACAGCCTTTCCAACGTTAGCAACATTTTTCATTTCAGTAGCTTGAACAACAGCATAAGAATCACATATTAATTATGAGGTGCACTGAACGTGTGGAACAAAACCTTTTGCTTGGGAAAGGTATCACTTAGATTTGGATCAACTACAAGAAAAAACTGATACCCATTCCGGACACAGTATGTTGTAGATGCTACATATATGATATAACAGTATATTAAGTGAGAATGTAAAATCAAGTACTATCAGCTCTCACCCCATATCCGACAATGAAGACCTCCATAGGTGATAATTGTTTCCAGATTCCACTGAATATTACAGCATAGAGAACCAATCAAAGACAATGGAAACAGCAAAAGTTAAAATAAAATATAGGGATGTCTTGTTGTTTAGACTCACCTAATAGCAAAGGCATTGTAATAGAAGAAGTGTGTCATTATTTCCATAAGGAACAGGCTAAGGACCCAACGAAAACCATACCAAGACACCTGTTTGAGGGTATAACTCTTCTGAGGTGTATCCAACTGCAAGAAAAGGAATCACATAGATGATATTCATGTTAGATTAACCAAAAGAAGGGATTTTGAATGCAGGACCGAAGCACTAAAGTTGCAGCTGGCTTAATAAATCATTCCCACAAGATCGTAGGTCCTGCACGCTTGAACTCAAAAGGGGGAACAATATTTCATGAACTCTATGAAAGGATATTGTTCGTTTAATGTAGCACCGAATGGGACAACAAAAAAGATTCCTTCCATTTACATCATTTTCCTCCGATCTCAAGTCTCAGTTTTGTAAGTCCCACCATTTCTTCCCTAATTAAGTAAACTGGACCAACTATTACGTCTTTATTTTATTTTTTTTAAAGAAAAAAATACAAGATTTTTTATTTATTTTTCGTATATTTTCACTCACATTGTGGTCCTCATAATACTGGACCCACAAAATGAAAATGTTTGATGACCAAAAAACGATTGGGACTTCATGACTACTACTGACCTATTTGAACTTTTCATTGATGATTTTTATGAACTTGAATCCAAACTACATACATTTAGTAACTAAAACTAAAGGTGATGATATAGAAAATATGATGTCATAGAAGCTGGTACTTACATCTATATATTATGTGCCATGGCATGCATTGTTTAGTTAATCTAAGAATAGCAGTGGGATGTCACAAAACCTGGGAGGCAAATGCGTTGAAGCTTATGATGGGCCCAGCTATATAGAGAGGTGCATAGAGCAGATAACATAGGTATATAGTATATGAGCACTTGTCACTCCCCACACTTCTCTCCTGCAAAAAGAATTATTTTCTTTAGAAAACATTAATATGATATAGAAACACTAGTGCCATAAAGAATTTAACTTGCCTGTAACATTCTGTAGCATGGTTTTCCTGAAGAACAGTTGATGCAGTGTTGAATGTGCTTCTGCAATCACCAGAAAGACCACATCTCAACTTAATCAGTCGGCACCTACTAGTTTATTACCAAAATCATGGCCGAAAGGAAATGGACCTAAATTAGATACCAAGACAGGCTCATATCTTACGTCTAGATGGAAAATACATATCATGGAATCAACATTAATGGTAGTCCCAGACAAGGAAACATAATAAAGACAGGATTCTGTCAAAGGAAGATATTTTCAAGGAAAATGGAAATAAAGGCTTGCGAACTGCAGTCTTGGCAACAAACATACCTCTTGATCAACATGCACATTGTGATCTGACCAGTGGTAGTCATACCCAAAGCTTATCATGCGCAAAACAACTACCAAAAAGGAAAAAGAAAAAAAAGGACAGTTGGTGAGCATAAGAGAGGTAGAGAAATGTCCAATATTTATAAGGGATATACATCGTAGTCCCTTTAACTTCCAGTAACAAGTATTAATAGATGCCCAAATAGGAACATGGGACTGTTATATAAAGGAAAAGAGAGGGCTACTCACATAAGCTAGATACAGATGTATAAATTTCCTAAATTAGTAAATGTATATCTGCTCCAGTATATCTAAGAAAGCATCTAGACATTTTTGGTAACTTTAGGAAATTCACATGTTTTTGTAACGAGAAGCACCAACCTACATGCTTATTCTTATAAGCAGAGGCTTGCTGAATTTCTGAAACTTTATAAAAACATGTTTTTCCTACTCATTCCATGAGTTTTATAAAGTTTCAGAGTCCTCACATAGTGATCTGAAGTGTGAAAAGAGCCAAATCTTTAGAAACAGATATACATAAAGCCAAATCAAGAGGACCCATGATGAAGGTGTTAGATATAGCAACATCAAGAGGACCCATGATGAATCCTCTTAAGAAAATAATTGAAACAAGAGGGGGACACAGAGAGAGAGAGAGAGAGCGAGAAGCAGCAAAGGGGAATGTTTAGTTAGTAGATCTGTCACCAACTTTTTGCACCATGGATCATTAGGAACACATATGTTGAGTGGCAGACCAATCATGTTAAAGGTATAACATGGAGCAAATTTAGACATGTTAAGACAATATTATATCATGTACAAGGAACAATCTGAAAGAAAAGGCATATCAAAGAACCATGTTATGACACTAGGCCAGTCATCCAACAGTTGTAGGTTTTTATCAACCAGCACATACAAACTCTGCACACCTTACTCTTATTAAACACAGCTTGCAACATGAATTCATTAAAGAACGCATGTATGAGGGTCTCTAATATGCTTAGACTATAAGAAATACTGGTGAAATTAACAAAAGAAGAACTAACATAGTAATGAAAAAAGTATAACACAATCAAAACTGAGAGCCCTAGGAGGAGCATCTATATATTGAAGAAAGATTTCAAGAGCTCATACACTAACAGAGTTAGTTGTGTCCGCACAGATCTAAAATGTCATGTGAAACAATAACCATACAAGTATAGCAATGAAGCATTACCAAGGCTTAGAGAGAGGCAGAGGTAATACCGAAGTTAAAGCAAATATGCCATCTGAAGGTACCCCTGAATTTATCCAGGTAAGCCCAACGTTCTCTGCATTGACAAAGTAATTAAAGCATCATAATAAAGAGTGAACAGAAATTACAGGACATGGCTATGAGTGAACCCATCAAGTGAAGTAACTAGCTACCAGAAATGAGAAACTAACCCAAAACTCGTGAATGAGTATCCCTCGTAAACACGGTTACAAAGAAGAAATGATAGGTTGAACACCCAAAGTACAAATGAGAAGTATTTTGTCCGTCCAAATATCTGCATTAAAAAGATCAGTAAGCAATGCAAATCATTTGTTATGAAATGGCAGCACTAATTTCTACAAAACTGAAAACACAAAATGACATTGCAAAAGGTCTAGATATGAGTTTATCTGATAAGGGTTTTAAAAGCCATGTGATGCTATCAAGCAGTACATATGGTTCTCCATCCATTTATTTTAATTTAATTATCTGTACAACTGAAGAAATCAAATAAAATAAGAATTACCTTTACGTTATTTATGCTGATGTTGAACAATGCCTAACCTATTACTAGTCAAAAGCATTGTATTACTTTGACTTTCACGTAAAATCATATCGACAGTGGATATCATGGGAAGCTTAATATGAAAATCCAGTTATTGGGTATCAGTACCTGCACTTTGTTAAGTAATAAAAATGTAGACTGCATAATGGCCTAATTCTGTCACTCTTTGCATGACATGATTGCTTAAATCCATTGTATGTGCTTTTAAAGCATGTAAGCTTGAGTTAATGCGTACAGCTAATCTAGAAACCTTAAATTAAAATCTCATCTCTCAAGTAATGAAATAACCCTAACCTTTGTCATATACAGATACAAAAGTTCGCCCTTTCTCATTTGGATCTTTCTCATAGCATCAGCAGACATAAATTGGACAATATGCCAATGGTACTAACTAGATGCTAATGAATTGAAGGATCAAATTAGAAGGATTCAAAGGATTGACTTTGATTGATCCACTACAACAACTTTAAGAAAAGGAATGATACAAATACTTTGTATTTCTTTCTCACTCCCAATCTCTCTTGTAGCATCTACAGACCACAGTACATTGTAATTTTCAGAAGTGCACATCTATATTGAAACAGCTAACAATGGGGAACCACTTTGGGATGCATTGACACTCATATCCATCAAAAGGTAATAACATTTGAATATAAGGACTTCACAAGCAAGTTTGACAGAATTCATAAGCGATGCACATGACTTATTTCTATTGCTAACCACTGGATAACAAAAAAGTACAACACAATTCTATATAAAATGGCATGAAAAAGCTTTTATGTAACTCTACCTTAACCAAAAGGAAATTGGCTGATGTGATTAAGAGGATAAAAAAAATGCTGCATTGAAATGAAATATGTTAGACAAAACCATCAACTCAAATCTGCATACCAACTATAAGTTTCATATTATCTCCGTCCAAAAATGTTCCACATTTGACTTTCAAGTGTCATATGAGTTGCTTTTTTAACTTTAAAAAATGAAAACCAAAATAAAAATTGTTGAAGATGAAAGTTGTTCGTATACTAAATCACAGAAGTGCAGGGTTACAATAGTATAAACCTTTTGAGTACAAAACCAAAACTATCCACGTCTGTTTTAAATTTGAAAAGAATGTCTGGATTTGTAGACCTTGTTTTGGGTAAAAGAAGAATTAAATAGAGGACATACAATGCTCCATGTAGATATGACAAATATGTCAATGAAATCAAAAGCCAAACAACGGACATCCCCTCTGCCTTTAAATTATAGCATGTCCTCAATATGTTAGCGATCAATGTGAGAAGTCCAAAAACAAAGGTAAGAATGGGCAAATTGCTGCGGAAATTTCTCCATTGTGCATCAGAGGCATCCTACGAAGAAAAGGAACAGAAAATTAAATTATGTTAGTTACCAGATTGGCATAAGATATTCAACTCCACAAGTCATGAATTTCAGGCAAATGGTCGAGACAGCTTCTACCAGATTCTAAATGCTTCCATTAATTGCTTCTTTTATGATTCTCAGAATCTGTGGTCTGTCAACAGATAGGGGGCTAGGGGATATAGGCATCACATGCATGTGAGGAATGAGGTATCATGGTAGAATTTGAGAACATAGCAAGATTGACTAGAAGCAAGAATGATACAGCGTTGCACAAGAGCTTTTGTCTATTAAGTTTAGCTGGCAAAGAAGCATGATTGTTCTTGCAGGATATGAGTGGATAGTAGGGATCTCAAGATCACAATCAGAGATAAGTTCCCTATTCCTGCCATTGATGAATTACTTGATCAGTTATATGCTGCTTGTTAGTTTGCAAGCTAGACTTGAGATCTGGTTACAGCACAAAGTTGATGAATAAAATAGAACTTATGTTGGATTAGGTAGTAGTTGTGCCTAGTATAATAAAGGCATAGAGGTGGTTTATTGGGTTTCTATGCTACTAGATAAAGTTTGTAAAGATTTATAGTATGGTGAGTAAGCACTTAATCAATTTACTTAAGAAGGATAAGTTTGAAGAATGAAGATACATAGGAAGCCTTTGAGAAATTAATCTTGGTTATGCCCCAGGTAGAAGATTGTCTGAATTTTCCTTTGCCATTTCATATTAGAACAGATGCTTCGTATATTATAGGCTGGGGCAGTGCTCATGTAAAGTGGAATGCACATCACATTTGCTAGTAATTAAGGTTGTAAGTCCAAGGCAATTAGGTTGGTCTACATATGAAAAGAAGTTAATGGCTGTGGTTCATGCTTTTGTACAAGGCTCATTGAGGTCATAGAGGAACTTACAAAAGAACTACTGAATTCTTTTTATAGAAGGACTATGATCATTTATAAGGGAATGTATAGCTCTTCAAATAGAAAAGCATGAGATGGTGTCAACTAGGGAGTATTGTATTACGTTTTCCGGAGATGCCAAGTGTGTATACTTCCATGGATATCGTTGAGGGCCTTACTAGATCAGATAGTATGACAGCAATGCTGGTGGTAGTGAACAAGCTCATCAAGTCTTGGCACTTTATTGTTTTGAAGCATCCTTATCTATTTTTTTTACATTAAATAGCTAAATTGTGTATATCATGTACATTAATTGAATTAAATAGCTAGTAAGACTGTGCGACACGACCTGGTGCTCCTTGGCCATTTTTCAATTCAGACGGTTGAGTACTAGGTCACAATTCAGTATAAGCTATAATCATGTGATGGCTAGAAGTAGAGCATGAATGCCGCATTGGGGTGGGATGTTACTTAAGGTGCACGGGTTATTCAAGGCTCTAGAGATGGTATACTTGGTTACCCCTGGCATAATGGCAGTTCAGCTGTCAGACCCTACGATAGTAGTGCAACAGTCTCGCCTTTTGAGGCTTTATATAGGTATAAGCCACCCTATGCATCGATATAGTTGTACATAAGGAAAAGAAGTGTTACAAGAGGTCAAGAAGAAACTAGAGTAGCTCAATCTAGAATCATGCATTATGACAATAACATGATGAAAGGGTACATTCTGTGAAGTTCATGTTAGGAAAACTTTCCCCTAGGTGCTTTGGTCCTTTTAAGGTATCGCAACATGTTGATCGAACATACAAGCTTAAGTTGCAATGCATGTCAAGGATCATCCGGAGTTCATGTTTCCATGTTGAAAAGAGGATAAGATATGAGTAGCTTGTGACACTTGAATTAGGCTAACATATGTCAACTTAGAAGAGCAATTTCCAGTATATGCAATGAGAAAAGAATAAGAAGAGCAATGTTCATTTGATTCATGTGAATTTCCTATGATTGAGACCAATACTTTCCTCAACTGAAATGCTATAAATCAATATTAATCAACATAGAGAACATACATTAAGCCGACTCGAGATCAATCCAGGTCGCAAACCATAAAGCTTGTTGTAATGATCTGTTATATCATTATGTCAAATCAAAGATGAATTAGGAACAAAAAGCATCATGGAATTTTGCTTTTGTATAGTAATAAGGAAAAAAAGTACAATAAAGAATAGTATATAGCAGTAAAGCTTTGGATAGTGCCTAACTACAAATATATATCTACCATCTGAGTACATGTGAGGGTCTGAGAGAGAGGGAGAGTACCATGGGACAGCTGGAGAGAATCACGAATGATGATAATGTAGAAGATAACTGCATACAGAAGTAGAAATACAAGCTCTCTTTGCCTCCATGAGTTATTCATGCTTTCCTAAACCAGAAACAACCCCCTCATGCTGCAGATATTTACATTCAGAAGCAATAAATCCCAACATGATAGCTTATAAAAAAAATCTGCACAATAATCAATAAAACTCAAGCAATGACCAACTGCAAGATTTTGTATCTCGGTCTAAGATGTCCTGGGATGATGGCCCCATTTGCAGAAGGAATTCAGGCTCCAATCAAATGGGCTACCATAGTAGTTCCCTTAGGTAGTGTTTATGGGTGGGTAATCATTGCATAATCTGGCCACTTGGAACAAGTAGACATGGATCACGCAAACATAGTAAAGATATCTACCAAACTAGAAAACAGAAAAGATAAATGACTACCAAAAACAGTAAGCCATGTACTAAAGTGAAACTACAACACTCTACATTCATACATTTCCACCAACTCATAATTCATCAACATTTTTCAATTTCTAGAACAAGAAACAATCTAAAATCCATTGAAGAGAGGTGCTACTTGGAAAAGGATCAACAAGTGAAAAGGAAGTCCCAATATAGTTTCATGTAAATCAAACTGGCATTCATATTCATATAGAAGATAGCTCAAACCCCTAGCTTAAAATCCACAAATAAGCTCAAAACCTAACTTCAAAAACCCATCAAAACAAATTATCCCTAAACTCAAAACTTCACCAAAATGGAACTATACGCATAACCTGGTTCACAAGTTAAACCAACAATTTGATCAACGAAACGCACTGAAATCAAACTAACATGTACAATGAGATACCCTATAGCAAAATCAAATAAGGTACCCAAATTTGTTAGCTTTCATTTTCAAACCCACCAGAATGGCTACAGGAACAGGGTGCAGCAGACGACGAGATCGTTTATTGTTTTGAGTACGTTTTCCTTAATCAAGGGCAGGTATGGAAATCCAATTTTCTTAATAAAATCATGAGTAAATTAGATTTGGTCCCTATGGTTTGAGGTTTCTTATGAAATTGGTTTCTAAATTTCATTTATTACAGAAAAACCCTTAAAAGGTTGTATTTTGTTTTGGAATTGGTTCCCTCCATACCTCTCTTGAGCTATGCTGTAAAAATCGCGATATATCGGCGATATATCGGATATCAGCCGTAGAAAAAATATCGTTTCATAAATATCGCCCAAAATATCGTTCCCGATAATATCAGCGATATTGTCCGATTTTTTCCCGATATTTAGCGATATTTTGAGGTAAATATCGACCAATATATCGATATTTTTTAGGGTTCAATTTTTTGGGCTTCTCTTATTTATGGGCTTAGATTTTTTGGATAAGTTAGGTCTCAAAAATCTGGCTAACATTTCCTTCACGCCAACGGTCTGCCTCCATTCCCTTTCTTTTCATCTTTACGACTCGACTTCACAGTTCACACTTCATCTTTTCACGAACGAGTAATCGACAGCAACAACAGCAACCAGCAACAACAGCAATCGACAGCAAGTCAGCAACAGCAACAGCAATCGACAGCACCTGAGTTCCTTGGTGACTCCCTGAGTTTATGCAGCGACAGCAACAGCAACAGCAGCCACCTGAGAGTTCCTGGTGACTCCCTCTGTCCCTCAACAGTTCCTGGTCCAGCCTCGAGGTCTTACTCTTATGTCCTAACTCCTAAGTCCTATCACCCACCCACTCACTTAATTATTCTTATTTATCTTAGTTAGAAGTTAGAACTTAGAAGTTAGAACTTAATTACTAAACAAAGCAATGGAAAGTAGAGAAGGGGGTCAATCTTCAATGGCATCTGTGACCCCAATTACTACTACTACTACTTCATCAGACGCAGGTACAAAATGCGTCAGTGGTGATATGGCTTGGGAATGGGGGGTATGGAAAGATCCAACCAAAAAAAATAATRTATGGTGTACCTTATGTGATAAAAAAATGAGTGGAGGGATCACTAGGTTGAAAGAACACCTTACTCACACCGGAAGTAACGTCATTGGTTGTCCTAATGTGAGTAATGACATCAAGAAAAGAGTTCTAGCATCCATTAGTGAAAAGAATAAGAAAAAGAAAGAACAAAATAGAAATGTAGAAATCCTTCGACAATATTCGGTTGAAGTTGATGATATTGATGATATTGATGAGGATGAGCAAGACGTAGATGGAATAGA
>NW_020201027.1:0-4989 GCF_001531365.2 Cynara cardunculus var. scolymus
GGCGAATTACTAATTAAATTCTTGCATATAATTCTAAAAATGTTTGTGCATATAAAACCTGTGAACTCACCAACTCTTTGTAGTTGACACTTGTTTCCAAACGTGCTCTTCAGGGATTAAGAAGAATGTGGCAGGATAAATTAGATTATATTTTTTTTTTTTGTTTTTAATGTGTTCAATGTTTTGGAAATGAATTTTGTAATCGGGCAACTCTTTTGTTTAAGAACTCHTTTGGGAGACTTGTAAATTGTAAATTAAATGTTTGTAAATTTAATCGTGTGGTTGATGTATTTATATCCTAAGTGTAATGTACTATTACCTGTGACGCCTCGTGTTTCCGCTTTAGCGGGGTGTTACACGGTGTAACCGCGAGAGTGATAAAATGGCGGTGTAACCGCGAGAGTGATATAATGGCAGTGTAACTGCGAGTGAGATGGCGGTGTAACCGCGAGAGTGATATAATGGCAGTGTAACTGCGAGTGAGATAAGATGGTGGTGTAACCGCGAGAGTGATAAGATGGCGGTGTAACCGCGAGAATGATGAGATGGCGGTGTAACCGCGAGAAACATAAATACATTTATGTTTCAGAACAGGTTTGATTCTAAACTGATTGTTTGGAATGTATATTGTTGTATGAGATTMTACACTCRCTAGACCTTATGGTCTAAYGCTCAAATGTTGGACTAACCTGTTTTGCAGGTCAGCGTACTCTGAAAGATAAAGGCAAGGGAAAGGTCTGAATGATGATATTAGTTTGCGTGCATATGTATTAAAGATACATTTTGATAGTTCATGTTTTGTAATAATACTATTACAAGTATTATGAGTATGATGATGTGAATTATATGTAATGGGATTGTGAGGGTTGTTACAAGGTATCTCTTGGTAGTACCCAGCAGGACCTTCAAATAAAGATTTCATAATCAGATCTCCTTCTTTCATTCTCTCAATGAAATTCAGAAATATATCTCTCCACTGATTATAATCTCCGCGAAACAGCACTGGTGGCTTGGTATTAGTACCAATAGCCATTGCTTCTCTTGAACTCATATTATCAGTTCATATGAAATAGGATCCACTGCAGTTCAAAGTTTGAATTAAAGGATCAGTTTACAAAAATATATCTGATAATCTTTAAACAAAAATATGCACTCATTCAACACTTGGAGAAATTAAGCAAACAAACTTATCCGGATTAGAAATCCGGTCAAGCTTATCCGGATTAGAAGTCCGGACAACAAAGATGGAACTTTTCAACAAGTTATCCGGATTAGAAGTCCGGACAACAAAGAGATTTAAATCGCACAGAATCACGTATCACCACTTAATCAAATTTAGACAATTAAGCAAAATTTATGCGGATTAAGCAAAAACCAATACGGATAAGGCACTCAAATCGGATGTTTTCAACACTTAGTTAAAATTCCAAAATGAAAATCGGACATAAAAAGTCAACAAGTCAACAAGTCAAGGTCAACTAAGTCAACAAGTCAAACTACGGATAAGTCCTTTTAAAAACAAATCGATCAAAAGTCAAAGATTTAAATCGATCAAAAGTCAAAATACGTTCAATGTCAATATCAATGTACGATCAATATACAAGTAATAAATCACTCAATAGACTAAAATGCACAAAGTACAAGTTTTACCAAGCGGATTTTCTTAATCGCTCAACAAATCGCACAAAACATAAACGCCTTACTCATTGGATTGTGTAAATCGCCCAATAATACGCACAAGTTACAAATGACTTACCAGGCGGATTATATAAATCGCTTGACTATCCGCACAAGAGTTACCCGGATAAACCTAAATCGAACAAAACTCAACACACGAATATTAAATCGAACAAGCTTTAAACGGATTACAACTACCAATCAAGAGTTAACCGGACTAAAGTTCAACCAAAAACACAAATTTCACACTTTTTACCAAAAAAATTAGATCAAAACATGAAAAATTATGAGTTTTGAAGAACATTGAACAGAATACGAAAACTCAAAAATCGATTAAATCGGGTTCAAAATTTGTTTAAAATCAAAAACATTGTGAATCAAAGTTGTTCGAAACTCAAATGCGAATCTAGCGATGCAAAAATTTTCAATTAACAATCAAAAATCAACCAAAATAAGCTCAAAATCAGATTCTGGATGAAGAACACTATGAACATATGATGAACATCAAAACCCAGATCGATTAATCCACTAAAATTCGTAAAAAATTGTGCAAATTAGTTTAATCCTCTAATCAAAACTGCTGCAGTCTACTCTGATACCAATTGTGAAGTCCAAAATTCATACAAAAATGATATCAATCTTCAAGAACACGATGAATGTAAGAATAGAAAGAATAGATCACCAAATGTAATTTCCTTGATTGAAAGAGAGAATTACAGCTCTAAATCTGATTACAATCTGCTAATGACTTGATAAAGACAATTACAAAGGAAAATACTATTTATACTAAGGAAGTAATAAAGCTACACTATTTCAAAAACATGTAAGATATGGAGAAACTTGAATACAACAATAATGCTCATACTCAAACCCAACAAATTCTAATTACATCTGTCCAGTGTAAGTATGAATTTACAGGTACATATCTGAACTTAAATACTTCATTATATTTAGGAATGTGAATACATGATTATTAACACTAAAATCTGCAGATGTCTAGCCAAACTAGAAGATCTGAAAGAACGGCCCGCCCAGAGTCTGAGGAAAGGGAAGAGTCACCTGTTAATCTTCCGACTAGCACGTCCAGAAATAGAGGTCGGGGAAGACCAAGGGGACGAGGTAGAAGAAAAAGTCAGTCTCAAGGAAGGGGTTGTACCGAAATTCATTCTGAACATGAAGAATCCCATTCTGGGAATGTTCAGGAAAGATTGGTGCCACACCCTGAATATGTGACTAGGGATATGTTGGCAGAAGAAATGAGGAAGTTACGAGAAACTCTAACATCTATCATAGGAGTACCCACTAGAGTGGAAATAGAGAGAATAGAAGTTCATCCCTCAATACCAGTTACTCATAACAAGGAGGGAGATATTAAAATGTTTTTGGCATGTAAGCCACCAACATTTTCTGGGGATAGGATCCAGTAAAAGCAATATGCTGGATCAAGGAAATAGAATCTGTGTTCAACACCATTAGGTATCCGAAAACAGATAAAGTTTGATTTGTTGTTTCAGTTCTGAAATCGAATGCTTTGTTCTGGTGGAAAGTTGAATCATCGACCAGAACGAATGTTTTACAGACGTTATCGTGGAAGAAGAACAAGTAGAACATCTTCCTCTAATATTGGAATTATTGAGGAAAGAAAAGTTGTACGCTAAGTTATCTAAATGTGAGTTCTGGTTAAGAGAAGTTCAATTCCTGGGTCATGTCATCTCAGAAGCAAGAGTAAAAGTAAATCCAGCTAAATTAGAGGCAGTTGCAAGATGGGAAGCTCCGAAAACTCCATCCGAAGTCCGAAGCTTTTTAGGGTTGGCCGGCTATTACCGTAAGTTCATTCAGGATTTTTCTAAGATAGCCATGCCATTGACTAAATTGACTCGTAAGAACATTAAATTTCAGTAGGAAAAAGAACAGGAAGAAGCTTTTCAATTATTAAAAGACCATCTTTGCAGTGCACCAGTGTTGACCTTACCAAATGGATCTGAAGACTTTATGGTTTACAGCGATGCTTCAAAGTTAGGATTGGGATGTGTTTTGATGCAAAGAGGAAATATAATTTCTTATACGTCAAGACAATTGAAAGATCATGAGAAACAATATCCAACCCATGATATGGAATTAGCTGTAGTGGTGTTTGCTCTGAAAATCTGGAGACATTATCTTCTGGGAACAAAGTGTCAGATTTATACTGATCACAAAAGTTTGCAACATTTGTTCAGCCAGAAAGAATTAAATATGCGATAGCATCGACGGATTGAACTGGTAAATGATTATGATTGTAAAATCCTCTACCACCCGGGAAAAGCCAATGTGGTAGTTGACGCTCTAAGCAGGAAAGAAAAGAGCAGAACCATTAAAGCTGCAGCAATAAGAATGAACTTGATCCCTGACATTCGTAAAAAAATTCAAAGATGTCAATAAGAAGCTATGGAAGAAGAATTTGTTAAAACAGAAAGGTTGGGTAAGATGATTTCAACCTTTAAACCGAACGACGAAGGACTAATATGCTTTCAAGGACGAGTCTGGGTACCGTGTTTTGGAAATATCCGATACTCTATTCATCCAAATACCAATAAAATGTACAAAGATTTAAAATCTTTTTATTGGTGGCCCGAATTGAAAAGAGACATAGCCAAATACATGGAACAGTGTCTAACGTGTCTACAGGTTAAGATTGAACTTCAAAAGCCGTATGGAAGCCTTCAATCTTTGGAGATACCTGTATGGAAATGGGATCACATTACAATGGATTTGGTCATGAAGTTACCTCGAACTCCAAGGGGTATGACGCGATCTGGGTAATTGTGGATCATCTATCTAAATCTGTGCATTTTCTACCAATAATAGAGAATTACTCTTTAAAAAAGCTGGCACAGATTTATATCAAAGAAATAGTGACCAGACACAGTGTTCCATTATCTATTATATCTGATAGAGATAGTCGGTTTACTTCAAWGTYYTGGGAAGGGTTGCAAAAAGCTTTGGGGTCTGAAATCAGACTAAGCACAGCTTATCATCTGCAAACGGACTGACAGAATGAAAGAACTGTCCAGACTCTCGAAGACATGTTGAGAAGTTGTATTATTGATTTCGGGGGATCGTGGGAAGATCATTTGTCGTTGATAGAATTTGCATATAACAACAGTTACCATTCCAGCATCCAAGCGGCACCATATGAAGTATTGTATGGACGTAGAAGTTAAACGCCGTTGTATTGTGTTATAGCCCAGATCTGACAGTAGAAACAATTTAATAAAGGAAATCAAGAGAGATTTGTAGAAGAAGAAGATGAAATAGAAAACAACGCCGCTT
>NW_020201027.1:5111-18341 GCF_001531365.2 Cynara cardunculus var. scolymus
GATAATCTGAATAGGAATAGCCTTATCCAAAATAGGATTAGCCTTATCCAGATTAGGATTCTGAAGTTAGTCGTCTTGAAGAACCAGAGGATAAACCAAAGGATAGACGACCACATAAGCTCTGTCACTCCAGAGGCTTGTCCTCCAGAGGCTCTGGTCAATATAACCAGAGGCTCTGGTGTCTCTGTCGTTCATAGAGGCTCTGGCTCTCTGCACAGATGCTCTGGCTCTGGTCCACTTTACAGAGGCTCTCGTCCACTTCACAGAGGCTCTGGTTCTGCTTGCAGAGGCTCTGGTCATCCATACTTGGTCGATTTAGCGCAGCGGCTGGTCTTCTTCTAGACTTAGACATTTTGGCACAGAAGCGTCTTCAGATGATCCATCTTTAGCCCAGATTGCTTAATAAAACTTTTTAAGTTAATTTGATGCTAACAATCTCCCCCCAAAGTTTTATAAAGCAAGCATCTTCAAGAAGTCTTCATGTTTTCTCCCCTCTACTATCTTCAAAAAGCTTTCGTGTTTATAGCAAGAATGGAAAATTCAAGCTCCCCCCTAAATGTAGCTCTATGTTCTTCATTTTCAACTCTTTGATCAAATTAGTTTCAATGTGAATGCAGCACCACTGAATGCACAAGATGCAGCTTTAAACTGCCCACAATCCAGCACATTCTTTGAAGCACGAAATTGCCACTCACCCCAAAAGTAGCTAATTCATCCAAAACAGGATAGATAAGTGTGTGGATTACTTGACAAAACAGTGCAAACAGTCTAATGACAAAGAAACTTTCAATGAACCACAAGTTAAGTAGGAATTTAGCTTTAGATTTTGATTCAATTAGAGATAACTAGAATAACCAAAGCAAACACCATTGGAATTAAGAACCGGAGAGAAGAATTGACAATTAAGCTTTATGACTTCAAGAAACAGCAGGTCAATTCAAAGAAAAATTGACAGAGTTGCTGTTGATGCTTCTAAGGGCCGAGCATGAAGGAAATTGTCATAAACATGTAAGAATGGTGATTACAGGCAATAAAAATAGTAAGCTATTATAGATTTAAATCTACGAAGAGAGAAGATGAAATAATACTCAATAAATTGGTGATAAATATATGTTTGGCAAATAAACCACCAATTGGCTTAGGCTGAGTACCATAAACTCTTGCTAAACGCCTATGCGTAGATTTGACAAGAACAGAGTTCAATAAATCGACTGACTCCAAGAAACTCTATAGACATTTAAGCATATGAAGAAGAAATTAGGGTTTCTTGAGACCAAACTGCAGTCGAACAAAGCAAGCAGTTCATTAGAGTATTTTTCAAGAAAATTGAATCTTCTGCCAGAAAGATCGTATCGATTGAAGATAATCGATTTGGCTTTGATACCACTTGTTATAGCCCAGATCTGACAGTAGAAACAATTTAATAAAGGAAATCAAGAGAGATTTGTAGAAGAAGAAGATGAAATAGAAAACAACGCCGCTTTCTTTATTGAATGGAAATTACAGACTCTCAAGAACCCTAATCGACTCTCATTGATGAATCTAAATCTTTGTATTACAATRAATTTTCTAAAACTGCTCTCGTACTTTTCTCTAGACCTGAACCACTACTATATATAGGCAAAACTCCACGATAATCTGAATAGGAATAGCCTTATCCAAAATAGGATTAGCCTTATCYAGATTAGGATTCTGAAGTTAGTCGTCTTGAAGAACCAGAGGATAAACCAAAGGATAGACGACCACATAAGCTCTGTCACTCCAGAGGCTCTGGTCAATATAACCAGAGGCTCTAGTGTCTCTGTCGTTCATAGAGGCTCTGGTTCTCTCCACAGATGCTCTGGCTCTGGTCCACTTTACAGAGGCTCTGGTCCACTTCACAGAGGCTCTGGTTCTGCTTGCAGAGGCTCTGGTCATCCATACTTGGTTGATTTAGCGCAGCGGCTGGTCTTCTTCCAGACATAGACATTTTGGCACAGAAGCGTCTTCAGATGATCCATCTTTAGCCCAGATTGCTTAATAAAACTTTTTAAGTTAATTATTAGCATCAATTTGATGCTAACATATTGGAACGAGGTAGGTGAAAGACAGCTGACGGGTCCTAAAATTGTCCAAGACACTTCTGAAAAGATCGAACAGATCCACGAAAGAATCAGAACAGCACAAGATCGCCAGAAAAGTTATGTTGATAATCATCGAAAGTCGATCGAATTATGTGTAGGTGATTTTGTGATGTTAAAAGTTTCACCGTGGAAGGGTGTTATCCGATTCGGAAAGAAGGGTAAGGTCAGCCCAAGGTATGTTGGGCCGTTCAGAATATGTAAGCGAATTAGGCAAGTGGCATATAAGTTAGAGCTACCAGAAGAACTAAGTCTGATTCACAACACTTTCCATGTATCGAATCTACGGAAATGTTTAGTTGATCCGAGTCTAGCTATACCGCTTCTAGAGATTAAACTGGACAGTAAGCTAAGCTATGTGGAAACACTAGAAGCTGTAATTAACCAGAAGATTAGGGTGTTGAGAAACAAATATATCAGTCTCCTTAAGGTTCAGTGGAAGTTTCACAAAGGACCAGAAACAACTTGGGAATTGGAGACGAAAATGAGATCAGAATACCCATGGCTTTTTGATTAAAGGAATTTCGGGACGAAATTAGTTTGAGGGGTGGATAATGTGATAATTGAATCCTGGTTATCACTTGAGGTAATCAATATGTAATTATTAATTGTTAAATATGTGACAACATGATAAATGATTATACTTGATCATGCTAATATGTGAAATTATATGCATAAATTGAAAAGCATATAGATTAAAATATGTGTGTATATTCTTAATTGGTTATGCACATGATTGTGCATGTATATGTTTGATGGTATGCGTGCATAATAAGAAGTGGGTTTTACTTGAGGTTAGGGCTGTAATAGCCGACCTTTCTTTTTAAGGAAGGGTATAAAAGGAGGGTGAGACCTCCATTCACTTCTCTTGCCATCTTTGGAATAAGTTTGAGCGATTTAGGGAGAAAGATTGACCGCACTTCTTATTTTGGATTGCAAGAAGATTGGTTTCAAAAAGGTGAATAATTTAAATGTTCTATATTCTTTGAAATGCATAATTATTGTATTAATTGCTCATCTGGTTTGAAATTTAAACCGTATAAATGTTGTCCGGACTAGATATAAACCGGTTAGGTGTTAAGCGATTTAAAAGATAAATTGGACAAGTGTTTAATGATTTAGACCTAAACCGGTCAAAAGTTAAGCGGTTTATGTCTTAAACCGGACAAGGCTTGGTCGATTTAGGTTTAAACCAGACATAAGCTCATCCGGTTAAAAGGTAACCTGATCAAGAGTTAACCGAGTTATATGTTGAACGATTTATTGAACTTTGATATATGATTATGAATTTAAATCGGAGAAGTATGAATACGACTATGAGTTGAACGGATTGATTAAATCGGACAATATTGTCCGGATTGGTAATCCAGACAAAGGGTTGAGCTTTTCATCAAGTATTAAATTGATAATGTTAAGGAATATTGTCCGGATTTGTTATCGGACAGGATTTGACCGGATTATGATTAGGCGTGTTATTTTGATTCTTTTAACAAAGAAAATGGGAATTTTGATAAAGAATAATTTTGGAACTGTTAATAATTCCACCGATTGTGGTCTGTTATATATATGGAATTGATATGTGAAATAATTTGATGAGGAAATAAGGGTGGCATATCAAGGAGACGTGTACATTTGGATATAAGGGTGGCATTTGTGTGTGTGTATTACGTAATATAACACTTACTATTATATCTCTTAAGATTATCGTGATTTGAAATCTTTATTTCTTTGTGATTTAAAGATTTAGAGTCAGGGTTCATTAATGGAAATCATAGTCTGGATGTTATAAAAGAGGAGATAACAGGTTTGGCCTGAAACTTTGATTTATTTGATTCAAGAGGTTTAAAAGTGGCATTCTGAAAATTTATTAATGTAAACTTGCCTTGTTTTGATATATTGTTTACGAGCAGAGATTAATGTCTTGAAAAGTGAAATGTATTGACATTAAGCACTTACTTGTTCATATATTTGTGATATATATGAAAAGTTGTTTTATTTAAGAGTTTTTGGTGATTTTCACCCTGCAATGACATAAATAGGGTAACTCACTGGACCTTTCGGTCTAACCCTCGTTTTGTGATTTTAAATATGCATTGCAAGAAGTGCGGATGGTAAGGGAGAAGGGAAAACGTGATAATTTCCCTATATGTTTACTTGCATGAAGAATTGGTGATGATATGTATAGTCTTGGTACATGATCAGGGATTAGTACAAGACTTTGTATTTTGAATTTCTGGGCCATGTATTTTATACTGGTAGATTTTTGTATTAAGGGACCAATGTAGGATACAAACATGTATACTTATGTATGAAGTAGATGTTACATGAGATATGTGGAATGGGGCTTTACACCCAGTCTGAAACTAACTTGATCCCTGATGAAACCCTTTTTCCCAAAATACTTTTCCTTGACATAAAGCCCAACAATCGTTATTTCAACTTCAATATGCATTCAGAATATCCAATAATCCCTGCCATCCTTTGAGCACATCCCATCGCTTATGCTTTATCAGCAACTGCGGATGTTCCTCTTGTCTACCTTCAATAGTTTTGGCACACTCTGTCATTCATCAAAAAAGGAGATCAATTCTTCTTTCAAGGGCATGTGGATGATTATATGAGTCGTTTGACTCTTAAAAGGCTGAGAAGGATTCTACATTTGCCAAACCCAATTTCTGCATCTGGGTCACCACAGTTTGAAGAATTCGTATCTGATCAAGAATTGTGCCGAGATATCAAACGTCTTGGTTATTCGCAAGAGCTTACTAATCCATCACTATTTCGAAGACGATTTCTTCCATCCATTTGGCACTTGTTGTTTTCAATCCTAAATATATGTCTGACTTCCAAAACAGCAGGCATTGACACTTGCAGCAGCTCATTTCTGAAATACTTTCATGGAATTGTATTCAATCGCCAATATGACTACGCGGTGATGATCTGGAATGAACTTGTAGAATTGGTTCATGCCAAAAAGTTTGCTTCAAAAGCAAGGAAATTCGTGTCATTCCAAAGATTTCATCAGCTGATCATCAGAGCTATGATGCGAGCCAACAAAGATATTCCATCCAGACTAAATAGTGAATTTGGCTCGGATTTTTAAATGCAATGCATTAGGCCTCACATTGAAGTTAAAGATCTTGATTCAATAATGAATATTCCAGATGAGTTAATAGCCTGTGCTGATCAGAGTGCTTAGTGTGTATTAGAGTATAGGAGACTGATAGATCCTATAGTTCGACCAGAGCCGGTGGAACTTACCTGTAACACCCCCAATCTCCATACATTGCATATTACATAGAATTCATTCATAGAATACATAGATTCCCACATAGGTCCAAAATCACAAGAGTCTGTGCTACCGGTTTAAGATACAAATAGCATAACTTAAAAATTCCAAAATATATGCATTTGTAAACTATCGTTGCTATCTTCCAAAACACATCTGAACATGGTCTTCAATATTTAAGCATATAAGGGAAGTAATCATAGAATGCTTTTCCCCTAGTTAATATTATAACTGGTATTATCTGCACACATGATTTAAAACATAAAATGAGGGTTAGACAAAAGTCTAGTGCGATTTCATTTTTTCATGCTATGCAGGGTGAGATCACCAAAACGTTTACCAAACAATCTCTCAACATAAGGATGAATAATAAAAGAATTGGATCCTGATTAGGTCCATCGGGCCTCCGGTTGAAAATCCCAAACTTAAAAATAAATAATGGATTTCCAGTCCATCGGCCTCTGGTTCCACAGGGTCCATCGGCCTCTGGTTGTACTAACTAGAGCTTCTTGCTCCTAACAAAGATCAGCCAGGGCTTCTGGTTGTATCTATGAAGGCCAACCATAGCCCCTCTGGTCTATTTTATAAAAGATTTCTAAGTATAAAGACTTTTTGAAATAATATTTTTTTTAAATTATAAACATAGCACTAGGCTTGATTAAAAGACATAAATCTTATTTTTAAACTCATGATTTATAAAAGATTTTGCATCATTTTCAAATAAATATCCAAAATCCTCTGGTTCCATTATGAGAACTAATCAGAGCCCCTCTGGTTCCTTGCAAGGTACAACCAAAGCTCTCTGTTTCCTCATAATCAATGCTTTTATCCAAAGCATTTTATTCACAACCAACGATCATGAGTCATATTTTCTCCAATCTCATAACATCATTATTATCATTTCTACTTAAGACAACATCTCTAAACTCTCAAATCACCAAGAAATGAGAACTTCAATCTGTTGTAACTCTAATAGATATCATAATAAGAGTTAAGCCAAGCAAACAACGACCAACCTTATATCCTCCCAATAATCCCCTTTCTTGATATTCCACCCTTATATCCTCCCATTAATTTATATGAAGTAGTTCATCCAATGACAGACCTCAGTCATATATGTCAAAGTGAACTTGTTCATAATATCCAAACCAAATCATGGTTTCAATATAGGTTTATACTCAAACCTTTTTAAACCTCAAGAACAACTTGTTCTTCCAAAACAGTTTCAAACCTTTAAGCTCATAATCTTTATGTCAAAATATCTATAAAACGACTTTTTACCAAGCTCTTTCTATACCCCAAATCATCAATATTTAATAGTTCAATATTCACAAAATATAAAGATTTGGTTAATAAAACTCACCTTATCAAATAGATTGTTTGTTGATAAACACACAGCAAAACTTAGCTTAACACATAATCTTCAAATACTTTTGAAGCAACCGATTTCTTGAAGAACACCTCACCGCCTTTAAACATTTTTTTCTCTCTCAAGAGTTTCTTTCTAAATTAAACAGTGATAAGGATAACCCCTATCTTTTTCTTTCTTTAAATATCCCACCTTGGCGGTGAAGGATGTTTATTATTATAATATTGACTAAGGCGGTGTGGCTTTATATTATTAAATGCCATTTTGCTTAATGGTGAAGATACCATCCTCTTTTTAATAAAATAATAACACCACAAAACATATATCATATATATATATATATATATATATATGCATACCATGACATGCATGTCTTCGTCTATGCATATTGTTCATGAAATTAATCAATTAATATATATGCCATCACGTAATTTACCAATTAATCACGTATATTTTACCTCGATCCAGGTTGTCCGAAACCCGGTTATAACATTCTCTCCCCCTTAAACGAATTCCTTCCCAGAATTCGTTCAAATAACCATAGATACTTTTCTTTCATTTCTGATTCTAACTCCCACGTTGCTTCTGAGCCTTTGTGAAATCGCCACTGTACCCTTACTAGTCTTATTTCTTTGTTTCGCAACACTCGGGTTTTACGATCAATTATAGCTTCTGGAGTTTCCACAAAATTCAGTTTGTCAACCAACTTAATCTCCGAAAGTGGTATTGCCATACTAGGATCAGCAAGACATTTCCTTAGGTTTGACACATGGAAAGTATTATGAATCAGACTAAGTTCNAACTTAATCTCCGAAAGTGGTATTGCCATACTAGGATCAGCAAGACATTTCCTTAGGTTTGACACATGGAAAGTATTATGAATCAGACTAAGTTCCTCTGGTAATTCCAATTGGTAAGCTACTAGCCTAACTCGTTTACAGATTCTGAATGGACCAATATATTTTGGATTGAGTTTACCTTTCTTTCCAAACCTCATAACTCCTTTCCAGGGAGAAACTTTCAACATTACTAAATCATTCACGCAAAACTCAATTGATTTTCTGCGCTTATCTGCATAGCTTTTCTGACGGTCTTGAGTTGTCTTAATTCTTTCCCAAATCTGATCAATCCTTTCATAAGTTACTTGTACAATTTCAGGACCTGTCTGTTGTTTTTCACCCACCTCATTCCAACATACAGGGGTTCGGCATTTCCGACCATATATCACTTCATATGGAGCCGCTTTGATGCTGGAATGATAACTATTATTGTATGCAAATTCTATTAGTGGTAGATGATCTTCCCACGATCCTCCAAAATCTATGATGCAAGCTCTTAACATATCTTCAAGTGTCTGAATTGTTTTTTCACTTTGTTCGGCTGTTTGAGGATGATATGTTGTGCTTAATCGAATTTGAGATCCTAATGCCTTTTGAAAACTTTCCCAGAATCTCGATGTAAATCTGTTATCTCTGTCCGTGATGATGGATAGTGGAACTCCATGCCTTGTCACAATTTCCTTGCTATAAATATGAGCTAACTTTTCCAGTGAATAACCTTCTTTCATTGGTAGGAAGTGCGCAGATTTGGATAGGCGATCCACTATTACCCATATAGCATCATACCCTTTTGGGGTTCGGGGTAACTTCATAATAAAATCCTTTGTGATGTGATCCCATTTCCAAATAGGAATTTCCAAGGATTACAGTTTTCCATAGGGCCTCTGGTGTTTTATTTTCACTTGTAGGCACGTCAAACATTTTTCTACATATCTTGTTATGTCTTTCTTTAGTGCTGGCCACCAATAAAAAGTTTTCAAATTCTTATACATTTTATTACTACCTGGATGAATGGAATAGCGAGATTCATGACTTTCTTTTAGAATTATATTGCGAATATTCCCATAGCATGGTATCCAGATTCGTCCTTGGAAGCATATAATTTCTTTGTCGTTCTTCTCTAGGTTAGCAATAATTTTTCCCAATCTTTCGGTCTTTAAATGACTTTCTTTAACAGCCTCTGCTTGACACCTTTGAATGTCTGTATGAAAATCTGGTCTCACACTTATTTTCATCGCCACGGTTTTGATAATTCCTCCTCTTTCTTTTCGGCTCAAAGCATCGGCTACAACACTAGCTCTTCCTGGATGGTAAATAATTTCACAATCATAATCATTGACTAGTTCTATCCATCGACACTGCCTCATGTTTAACTCTTTCTGGTTGAACAAGTGCTGAAGGATTTTGTGGTCTGTATAATTTTTGCACTTTGTTCCTAGCAAATAGTGCCTCCAAATTTATAAGGCAAAAACTACAACTGTTAATTCCATGTCATGTGTTGGGTACTGTCTCTCATGATCTTTCAATTCTCGCGATGCATATGCGATTACCTTTCCCCTTTGCATCAAGACACAACCTAAGCCAAGCTTCGATGCATCACTATAAATAATGAAGTCTTCTGTTCCATCGGGTAGAGATAGAACTGGTGCGCTACACAAACGATCCTTCAAGGATTGAAAGACCATTCTTTGTTCTTCGGCCCAATGAAACTTGATGTCTTTTCAACTCAACTTGGTCAGAGGTACCGCTATTTTTGAAAATTTACGATAATAACCGGCCAAGCCTAGAAAACTTCTGACTTCTTAAGGATTTCTTGGTGCATCCCATTTTTCTACTGCTTCGATTTTTGATGGATCCACTTTGATTTCTTCTTGTGACACAACATGGCCAAGGAATTGGACTTCCCTTAACCAAAACTCACATTTTGATAACTTGGCATACAACTTTTCTTTCCTCAAGAGACTTAGAATCAGGTGAAGATGTTCTGCATGTTCTACTTCTTATTTGGAGTATATCAAGATATCATCGATGAACACAATAACAAACTTATCAAGATATTCATTGCATACCCTGTTCATCAGGTTCATGAAGGCTGCTGGTGCATTGGTTAGGCCATAAGGCATAACCAAAAATTCATGATGTCCATATCTTGTTCTAAACGTAGTTTTAGGAACATCTTCTTCTCTGACTTTCAGTTGATGATATCCGGATCGCAAATCAATCTTTGAGAAGTAACTGGCCCCAACTAATTGATCAAATAAATCATCAATCCTGGGTAATGGATATTTATTCTTAACTGTCAATTTGTTAAGTTCCTGATAATCTATACACATTCTCATTGACCCATCCTTCTTTTTAAAAAATAGAACCGGAGCTTCCCAAGGTGAAGTACTTGGTCTAACAAAACCCTTGTCAAGTAGATCCTTCAATTGGGTCACCAATTCTTTCAGCTCTGATGGGGCTAATCTATATGGTGTTTTGGCTACTGGTGCTGCCCCGTATATCAGATCAATTTTAAACTCGATGGCCCTGTCTGGTGGAAGACCAGACAAGTCCTTGGGAAAGACCTCTGGGTATTCTTTGAAAATTTGGATCTGTTCTGATTCTTTCTCTTCTCTATTTGCATCGATAGCATAAGCTAGAAACCCCTGACATTTCTTCTGTATACACTTACGAGCTTTCAATATGAAGAGAAGACTGGTATGACAATCCCGATGATCACTATAACTGTTCCTCTGCCTGGCAACTTAATTTCAATCTTCTTTTGGTTACATAAAATAACTGCCTGATTTTTGGCTAACCAATCAATACCCACCACTACATCGAATTTCTTCAATGGCATGGGGTATAATTGAATAGGCAACTCACACCCTTGATGGAAATGGTATTTTCATTGAACACATAAGCAACAATTTCTTGACTATTAGCGGTATCAACCACTAACTTTTTGTCAAGACGCACAGAAAGCAAGCATGCAATTTCAGCAAAAGTAGGGGATACGAATGAAAAGTTTGCACCCAAATCAAATAGCACTTTAGCATATACGGGGTTGATGGAATAAGTACCTGTTACCATCTCTGGAACTGCCTCTGCTCCATTTTTAGTCATTTGGAAGGATCGTCCTTGCGTCCTTCCTAGCCCTCCTCTATACATACTTGGTCTCCCTCGAGTACTCGTTGTACTATTTCCCAAACTTAATTGTGGAGTTTTGAGCTGTGAGCTTTTGTCTTTAAAGTGATCCACTAAATTGCAGTTGAAACATCTTTTATTCATTGGACAATATCTCGATGAATGTCCAATCTCACCATAATTTAAGCATTTCATCGGTTCTAGTTTGCATTCTCCTTGATGATATTGTCGAAACCTAGGACAGATCTTCTCCATTGACCTCTACATTGGTTTCTTGTTGAACTTAAAGGACTTGGATCCTCGATATCCTGTTGAAGATCCTTCCCATTTCCTCTTTTCCATTTGTTTTCTTTCATCGCTTTTGTTTTTGTTCCTCTCTGTGACTTCAGCTGCATCGACCGTCAATGGAAAAGTGGCAGAATTCATTGCTATAACAAATTCTCTGATTGAGGGCTTCAGTCCCCAGATATATCTCTAAACTTTTCTAGCTTCCGTGGATATGTAATGCTCAGCAAATCTAGAATACTCTATGAATGTCTTTGTGTATTCTCTAACTGATCCTGAGCTTTGTTCTAACTTCAAGAAATCCTCTTCCATCTGTTTAACTGCAGTCTTGGGACAAAACTGTTCCTTGAATCGATTCACAAATTCTGTCCATGACAAGGTTTGCAAAACATCTACTCTTTCAAGGGATTCTATTTCCCACCAATATAAAGCATTAGACTTTAGAACCGATACAGCAAATCTGACTTTGTCGGCTTCTGGACATCGTATGGTATTGAATACTGATTCAATCTCTATTATCCAATACATAGCTTTAGTTGGATCTTGCTCACTCGAAAAAGTTGGTGGTTTGCATGGAAAAAACATTTTAATATCCCCTCCTCTGATGTTTGGTGTTGGTATAGAAGAATTTATCTCTACTCGCTCTGTTTCCACCCACGTAGGCATCCTCAAAATCGATGTTAAGGTTTCCCTTAACTTTCCCATTTCTTCAGCCAACATATCTCTGGTTAAAAATTCTGGCTTTGGTGCTGGCTCTGGATTGTTATCCCCAGAGTTAGATTCTTCCTGATTAACATAGTCCTCTGCTTGGTAATTTCTTACCCTCGTTTGACTAATCCCTCTTCCTCTGCCCCGACCTCTTCCTCTGCCTCTACCTCGTGAGGCATTAATAGGGGCTTCAATTGGAGAATTCTCTGCCTCACTAAGATAAGGATGGGCTAGTCTTTGTAATCTTCTGGACCGACTTGTCATATGTAGATTTCATGCTTAAATAACACATTTTCACATTCCCAATACAATAAAGTGTCCAAGTTCAGCTATGTACCTGTAGATTCAAAATTACATTGGCCAGATGTAATCCGAATATACCTTACACACTGATCTCTTAACTTATCATATTTATTCCAAAGATTCTGACTATGTCCGGGACCCTAATATGCAATAGAATAGTTTAAGTCTAGGAATCATCATGAAATTGATCACCTAAATCCCTTAAACTTAGGCTCTGATACCAATCTGTAACACCCCCAATCTCCATACATTGCATATTACATAGAATTCATACATAGAATAGATAGAATCCCACATAGGTCCAAAATTACAAGAGTCTGTGCTACCGGTTTACGATACAAATTGCATAACTTAAAAATTCCAAAATATATGCATTTGCAAACTATCATTGCTATCTTCCAAAACAAATCTGAACATGGTCTTCAATATTTAAGCATATAAGGGAAGTAATCATAGAATGCTTTTTCCCTTGTTAGTATTATAACTGGTATTACCTGCACACATGATTTAAGACATAAAATGAGGTTTAGACAAAAGTCTAGTGAGATTTCCGTTTTTCATGCTGTACAGGGTGAGATTACCAAAACATTTACCAAAGAATCTGTCAACATAATGATGAATAATAAAAGTATTGGATCCTGATTAGGTCCATCGGGCCTCTTGTTCAAAATTCCATACTTAAAAATAAATTATGGATTTCCAGTCCATCGGCCTCTAGTTCCACAGTGTCCATCGGCCTCTAGTTCCACAGGATCCATCGGCCTCTGCTTCCACAGGGTCCATCGGCCTCTGTTTGTACTAACTAGAGCTTCTTGCTCCTACCACAGACCAGCCAGAGCTTTTGGTTGTATCTATGAAGGCCAACCAGAGCCCCTGTGGTCTATTTTATAAAAGATTTCTAAGTATAAAGACTTTTGGAAATAATATTTTTTTAAATTATAAATATAGCACTAAGCTTGATTAAAAGACATAAATCTTATTTTAACTCATGATTTATAAAAGATTTTGCATCATTTTCAAATCAATATCCAGAATCCTCTAGTTTCATTATGAGAACTAATCAGAACTCTCTGGTTCCTTGCAAGGTACAACCAGAGCTCCTCTGTTTCCTTATAATGTGTAACACCCCCAAACACCATATTTGCATATAACACATATTTCATTACATAGAAATATAGTTTACATCAC
>NW_020201027.1:18586-27536 GCF_001531365.2 Cynara cardunculus var. scolymus
AACACCAAAATGTAATAAAGTAACTTTGCTCGGAAACATTTGTAATACAATCCAATGATGCAGTTCTCAATGATATATTTAAAAGAATAAACTAATGAATCTCAGTTCTATTACTAAAATACATCTGCTTAAGGGTTCAATATTCTCATTATGAAACATTAGTGTAACCAAAACTTCTTTGATTATCAGACCACTCCTTTGAAAATATTAACGGAAAGGTTTAAGGCAATACCTTCCCTTAATGACAAATCATTTTCTCCTTCTCAATAACATCTAAATTATTACTTCTAATAGGAATAATATCTCTAATTCATCATATCACAAAGAAATGATGAATCAAAGTTATTAAATCTGATTTGTAATAATAATAAGAGTTATAATACTCACCACATATGACAATGCCTCCCTTATTCCAAGTACACCTCTCTTTGATATGTCACCCTTATTCCTCCACCAAAACAAGGCTACTTATCAGAACAGACAAAAGTCACCACGTCTGAAAGTACCCATTCCCAGTTCGAAGTCAGAACAGACAAAAGTCACCACGTCTGGGGAACTACCTTTTAAAACAAGTTTCCTACCAAAACAGACTTACATCACCACGTTTGGTAGAAACAATTTACAAAAATCTAATTCCATACCAAAACAGACTTATCTCACCACGCTTGGTAGGAAGGTTTCCCAAAATATAGTTTTATACCAAGACAGACTTATTTCACCACGCTTGGTAGAAAAATATCTTTTGTTAAAAAGATATAAAATACCCCTTTTATAAATTCATAATTAAGCCCAATAATAGACATTTTTAAAATATAAAAATGTCTTAAAAATGTCTAAAATAATAAATATTTGAAATTAACAAACATAAACTACCCGAATAAGTTATCCGGATATATAATCCGGACAACACTATCCATTTTTGCCCGATTTACTAATCCGGCCAAGACTTGATTGTTTTAAGACTAAATCGTATGACACATATCCGGTTTAAACAGTCCGGACAACACATGATCGATTCATAATTAATCCGCACGACCCTTAAGCGATTTAAGGCTAAACCACACAATGCTTGGTCATATTCATACTTCGCCGTTCAGAACCTTTGTCCGGTTTAAATATTTCAAAATCTCACAAACTCCTTAAATCACTTGACTGATGAGCGATTTAAAACTAAGTCGGTCACCTCTTATCCAGTTTAAGAGTAATCCGGACAAGACTTGTCCGATTTATACTTAGTCCGGTTACCCTTTGTCCGAATAAAGATCTTTAATAAAAATACTGATTTCTTTCCAATAATAAACAACATTCATGTAAAACCAATAACAAATTTTATGCAAAAAGGTTTAGAAATCACTCACCTTTATGCAAAAACTCTGATTTTGAAGAAGATAAGAAATGCAAAGACCAATTTGATTCAACACTTGAATCTCCGGACAACCTTTCTCTGAAAAAAAAAATCTCCCAAAACTTTCCAAATGAGGCAAGAAAACTGGCCTCATAACCCAACCCTTATATTTATACTTTCCTTACATGGAAAGTCGGCTACCCTCTCACCCCACACGCATGCACAAATTTTACCCATGCATACATACATTCATGAACATACCCATTATATATATATATATATATATATATATATACATAACACACACATATATATACATATATATATATATATCATATTATGCATATATCCCTATGCATAAAATGCACATACTCACATATTAAACTCACATAAGCATGTATCCATATAAACAATTAAATCACATTATAAATACCTTAGGTAATAATCAGGACCCGGTTATCACATTATCCACCCCTTCAAAAGAATTCCATCCCGGAATTCCTTTAACCAAAGAGCCATGGATAATCTGCACTCATTTCTGATTCCAATTCCCAAGTCGCTTCTGGTCCTTTGTGAAACTTCCACTGTACTTTAACCAGACTGATTTCTTTGTTTCGCAACACCCTAATATTTCGGTCAGTCACGACTTCTGGTGTTTCTACAAAGTTCAGCTTACTGTCCATATTAATCTCTGGCATTGGTATTGCTAGATTCCAATCGGCCAAACATTTCCACAGATTCGATACATGGAAAGTGTTGTGAATCAGACTTAGTTCTTCTGGCAGCTCTAACTGATATGCTATTGGCCCAATTCGCTTACATATTCTGTACGGCCCCACATATCTCAGACCGAGCTTTCCTTTCTTTCCAAATCTAACGACACCCTTCCATGGCGAAACTTTCAACATCACAAAATCACCTACACCAAATTCAATCGGCTTTCGACGATTATCAACATAACTTTTCTTGCGATCTTGTGTTGTTTTAATTCTTTCGCGGATTCGTTCGATCTTCTCAGAAGTTTCTTGGAAATTTTCAGGACCCGTCAGCTGTCTTTCACCCATGTCATTCCAACACAAACGGCGTTTGGCATTTACGTCCATACAACACTTCATACGGTGCCGCTTGGATGCTGGAATGGTAACTATTGTTATATGCAAACTCTATTAATGGCAAGTGATCTTCCCACGATCCCCCGAAGTCAATAATACAACTTCTCAGCATGTCTTCGAGAGTCTGGATAGTTCTTTCACTCTGCCCGTCAGTCTGCGGATGGTAAGTTGTACTTAGTCGAATTTCAGATCCCAAAGCTTTCTTCAATCCTTCCCAGAACTTTGAAGTAAACCGACTATCTCTATCAGAAATAATAGATAATGGAACACCGTGTCTATTCACAATTTCTTTGATGTAAATTTGTGCTAGCTTTTCTAGTGAGTACTTTTCTCTTATTGGTAGAAAATGCGCAAATTTAGACAGACGATCAACAATTACCCAAATCGCGTCATAACCCTTTTGGTGTTCGAGGCAATTTCATGACGAAATCCATTGTAATGTGATCCCATTTCCATACAGGTATCTTTAAAGATTGAAGACTTCCATACGGCTTCTGATGTTCAATCTTAACCTGTAAACATGTCAGACACTGTTCCATGTATCTAGCTATGTCTTTCTTCAATCCGGGCCACCAATAAAAAGTTTTCAAATCTCTATACATTTAATTGGTGCCTGGATGAATAGAGTATCGAGACTTGTGGCTTTCAATTAATATAATGTTTCGGATAACTCTAAAACATGGTACCCAAATTCGCCCTTGAAAGCACATTAGTCTTTCGTCATTCTGTTCCAAGGTTGACATCATCTTACCCAATTTTTCCATCTTAACAAATTCTTCTTTCATAGCTTCTTGTTGACATCTCTAAATTTTCTTACCAATGTCAGGGATTAAATTCATTCTCATTGCCACAACTTTAATGGTTCCACGCTTTTCTTTCCTACTTAAAGCATCAGCCACCACATTAGCCTTTCCCGAGAGGTAGAGGATTTCACAATCATAATCATTGACCAATTCAATCCACCGGCGCTGTCGCATATTTAATTCTCTCTGGCTAAACAAATGTTGTAAACTTTTATGATCAGTATAAATCTGACATTTCGTTCCCAGAAGATAATGTATCCAAATTTTCACAGCAAATACCACTGCAGCTAATTCCATGTCATGGGTTGGATACTGCTTCTCATGATCTTTTAATTGTCTTGACGCATAAGAAATCACTTTCCTCTCTGCATCAGAACACATCCTAACCCTAATTTTGAAACATCATTGTAGACCACAAAATCTTCGGATCCATCAAGCAGGGTTAACACCGACGCACTATAGAGATGATCCTTTAATAGTTGGAAAGCTTCTTGTTGTTCTTTTTCCCACTAAAAGTTTATATTTTCCTGAGTCAATTTGGTCAATGGCACGGCTATCTTAGAAAAGTCCTGAATGAACAACGGTAGTAGCCTGCTAGTTCTAAAAAGCTTCAGACTTCAGAAGGAGTCTTTGGAGCTTCCCATTTTTCAACTGCTTCTATTTTTTCTGGATCTACTTCTACCCCTGCTTCTGAGATAACGTGACCCAAAAATTGGACTTCCTTTAACCAGAACTCACACTTGGACAACTTGGCATACATCTTTTCTCTTTTTAACAATTCCAGTATCAGGAGAAGATGTTCCGCGTGTTATTCTTTAGTCTTAGAATATATAAGAATATCATCGATAAATATAATAACGAATTTATCAAGATATTCCTTACATACCCTATTCATCAAATCCATAAAAGCTGCGGGCGCATTAGTTAAGCCGAATGGCATAACTAAAAATTCATGATACCCGTACCTGGTTCGAAAAGTTGTTGTAGCAACGTCTTCCTCCTTGACTTTAAGCTGATGATACCCTGACCTTAAATCGATTTTGGAGAAATAACTTGCTCCTACCAGTTGATCAAATAAGTCATCAATTTTTGGCAGAGGATATTTGTTCTTGATTGTCAATTTATTCAATTCTCGATAGTCTATACACATTCGCATAGATCCATCTTTCTTCTTGACAAACAAGAACGGAGCACCCTAAGGTGAAGTGTTGGGTCTAATGAATCCTTTATCAGTCAAATCCTTCAACTGAGTAACCAACTCTTTCAACTCCAAATGAGCTAATCTATACGGTGCTTTGGCCACTAGTGCTGCCAAGGTATGAGATCAATTCGGAATTCAAAGAATCGATCTGGCGGTAACCCAGACAAATCCTCTGGAAAAACTTCCGGGATTCATTGATAATTGGAATCAATTCCTTCTTTCCTTTTTCTTTCTTTGCATCAATAACATATGCTAAAAACCCCTGACATCCCTTTCGAATAGACTTTTGGGCTTTCAACACATATAGTAAACTAGTATGATGATCCTGGCGATCACCATAAATAACAATTGTTCCTTGATCTAGCAGTGTAATCATGATCATCTTTTTATTACAAACAATACTGGCCTGATGCTCTGCTAACCAGTCCATACCCACTACTACATCAAACTCTTTCATTGGCATAGAAAAAACAGTCGAATCGGTAACTCACACCCCTCAATAACAATAATACAGTTATTGAACACTCTAGTAACAGATTCTTGACTATTAGCCGTGTCAGTTACTAATTCGTTATCAAGTAGCACATAATTCAAATATGCAGCTTGAGCAAATAATGGTGATACAAATTAAAAATTTGCACCAGAATCAAACAACACCTTAGCACGTATAGAATTCAGAAGAAAAGTACTTGTTACTACATCTGGGGTTGCTTCTGCCTCGTTCTTCATCATTTGGAACAATCTACCTCTGGCTCAACTCTGGCTTCCCCTCGGTGCACTAGGCCTTCCATGATTACTGGGAGCATTTCCTCCTATTGTCAAACGAGGAGCTCTCAATTGTGGACAATTTGGTCGGATATGGTCAAGTGAATTACACTGAAAACATCTTTTGGGTGTAGTGTAGTCCCTTGACAAATGCCCTGTCTCCCCACAACGATAACATCTCTCTAGTTCAGACGGACAATTTCCCTGATGCACCTGTTGACATTGTGGGCAGGTTCTAACAGAAGGTGGCTGAGAAGCACGGTTATCTGATTTAATAAATTTGGGTCTTTGAAAACTGACTGAAGACCCTTCCCACTTTCTTTTCTCAACAAGTTTCTCTTCACCTTGCCGATTCTTATTCCTTTAACTAACTTTGGCAGCATTGACGGCTAAAGAAAAAGTTTCAGGGTTCATATCAATCACGAATTCTTGAATAGAAGGTTTTAGACCCCAAATATACCTTTCTACCTTTCGGGATTCTGAAGATACGTAATTTTCAGCAAAATGGAAAAACTCAATAAATTTCTCAATATAATCCCGCACAGATCTATTCCCTTGTTCTACTTTTAGAAAATCCTCCTCTATCTGTCTTATTGCTGTCGTAGGACAGAATTATGTTTTGAATTTATTCACAAATTCTTCCCAAGACATGGTCTGTAGTATATTCGATTGTGCTGAGGATTCCACATCCCACCAATATAAGGCATTAGATTTAAGCATAGACACTGCAAATCTAACCTTATTTTCTTCAGAACATCTACTGGTATTAAATACCGATTCAATCTCTTTTATCCAGTATATTGCTTTTACTGGATCTCTTTCCCCTGAAAAAGTTGGAGGTTTACATGTCAGAAACATCTTTATATCCCCTCCTTGAGTATTGCTGCCTGCTGAAGGAGCTGGAGGATTAATTCCAACTTGCTCGGTTTCTACTCTAGCTGGCAGTCCCATAATGGATATCAGAGTTTTCCTCAGTTTTCCCATTTCTTCTTCAAGATCGTTCCTAGTTATAAACTTTGATTCTTGCCTCTGTTCTTGTTGAGCATTCCCAGAAATAGATTTCCTTTGATTAGGGTGAATCTCGGCTTGACTCCTCTCAGGAATTTGAGTTGTTCCTCGACCTCTACCCCTACCCCTTCCACGTCCTCTACTCCTTGAAGTATAGGTTGGTGGATTAACGGGAGATTCCTCCCTTTCTTTAGATGCAGGGCGGGCAATTCTTTCTGATCTTCACGATTGACTAAGCATCTGCAGATATTTTAATATTTAAATATCACGTATTCACAATCCCAAATATAATACGGTGTCCGAGTATAGGTATGTACCTGTAAATTCATAATTACATTGGCCATTTGTTATTCGAATTCACCTTACATACTACCCTCTTTAACCCATTATATTTCATTCCTAGTGATTCTAATAATGTCCAGGACTTTTAGCATGCAAATGACAGTTTAAGTCTAGGCATCATCTTTGAATACCTAAATCTCTTAAACTAAGTCTCTAATACCAGTTCTATAACACCCCTAAACACCACATTTGCATATAAAGACATATTTCATTACATAGAAATATAGTTTACATCACAAGGTCCCACTAGTACAAGGATTCCTATATGTATAAAATCTACATATGAAAAACTCCAAAACAAATCTTGTACTATCACATTTAATACAACATGTATCTTCAAAAATAAGCAATCTCAAGCAGATATCAGATTCACGAAAATAATCACATTTTCCCTTTCCCTTTTTTATCCCTGGCCCCAGCCGTTCCTGCATTGCATATATTTAAAACAAAAAATGAGGGTTAGACCAAAAGGGTCTAGTGAGTAAATCCTTTCTTTGCAAATGCAGGGTGATAAACACCAAAATGTAATAAAGTAACTTTGCTCGGAAACCTTTGTAATACAATCCAATGATGCAGTTCTCAATGATATATTTAAAAGAATAAACTAACGAATCTCAGTTATATTACTAAAATACATCTACTTAAAGGTTCAATATTCTCAATATGAAGCATTAGTGTAACCAAAACTTCTTTGAATTATCAGACCATTCCTTTGTAAATATTAACGGAAAGGTTTAAGGCAATACCTTCCCTTAATGACAAACCATTTTCCCCTTCTCAATAACATCTAAATTATTACTTCTAATAGGAATAATATCTCTAATTCATCATATCACAAAGAAATAATGAATCAAAGTTATTAAATCTGATTAGTAATAATAATAAGAGTTATAATACTCACCACATATGACAATGCCTCCCTTATTCCAAGTACACCTCTCCTTGGTATGTCACCCTTATTCCTCCACCAAAACAGGGCTACTTATCAGAACAGACAAAAGTCACCACGTCTGAAAGTACCCATTCCCAGTCCAAGCCAGAACATACAAAACTCACCACGTCTAGGGGAACTACCTCTTAAAACAAGTTTAGTACCAAAACAAACTTACGTCACCACGCTTGGTAGAAACAGTTTACAAAAATCCAATTCCATACCAAAACAGACTTATGTCACCACGCTTGGTAGGAAGGTTTCCCAAAATATAGTTTCATACCAAGACAGACTTATGTCACCACGCTTGGTAGAAACATATCTTTTGTTAAAAAGATATAAAATACCCCTTTTTATAAATCCATAATTAAAACCAATAATAGACATTTTTAAATTATAAAAATGTCTAAAATAATAAATATTTGAAATTATCAAACATAAACTACCCGAATAAGTTATCCGGATATACAATCCGGACAACACTATCCCTTTTTGTCTGATTTACTAATTCGGCCAAGACTTGAGTTTCTGGTTATGCCATTTGGACTCACAAATGCACCTGCAACATTTATGGACATGATGAATAGGGTGTGTCGTCCCTATCTTGATAAATTTGTGATTGTCTTCATTGATGATATTCTGATATATTCACGGACGGAAGAAGAACATGCACATCATTTGAGATTACTTTTGGAACTGTTAAAGCAAGAGAAATTGTATGCCAAGATGTCAAAGTGTGAATTTTGGTTGCGAGAAGTTTAGTTTTTGGGGCATGTTATCTCAAAAGAAGGAATTAAACTAGATCCACTCAATATTGAAGTTATTGAAAAATGGGAAGCTCCGAAGACTCCAACTGAAGTCAGAAGTTTTCTTGGATTAGCTGGGTATTATCGTAAATTTATACAAKATTTTTCTYGAATARCTACTCCAKTAACRAAGTTGACTAAGAAGAATGTGAAATATGAGTGGGATGAAGCACAAATTCAAGCTTTTCAGATATTGAAGGATAAGTTATGCAGCGCACCAATTCTATCTTTACTAGATGGAATGGAAGATTTTGTAGTTTATAGTGACGCGTCAAAGATGGGTTTGGGTTGTGTACTAATGCAACGTGAAAAAGTAATAGCTTATGCTTCTAGACAGTTAAAAAGATCATGAAAGGCAGTATCCTACTCATGATATGGAGTTAGCGGCAGTGGTGTTTGCTTTGAAAATATGGAGACATTATTTATATGGAACGAAATGCCAAATCTTCACAGATCATAAGAGCTTACAACATCTGTTCCATCAGAAGGATCTAAATATGCGTCAGAAAAGATGGTTGGAATTGGTAAGTGATTATGATTGTGAAATTTTGTATCATCCAGGAAAGGCAAATGTAGTGGCCGATGCGTTAAGTCGACAAGAGAAAAGTGGAACTATCAAAGCTACAGCTTTACGAGT
>NW_020201027.1:28821-45287 GCF_001531365.2 Cynara cardunculus var. scolymus
CGAAACAAAGAGATTGGGTTAGTAAAGGTTCAGTGGCGTTTTCATAAGGGACCAGATGCTACCTGGGAATCCGAATCGGAAATGCGGATGAAATATCCTTATCTGTTTACTTAATGGAATTTCGGGACGGAATTCCAATAAGGAGGGAATGTTGTAATATTCGGGTTTCAAGTATATATATATATATATATGTATGGGTATGTGTGTGTGTTATGTTTATATATATTTTGAGATCTTAATTTTTGTTTTTTTTTAAAAAAAAAGAAAAGTAAAGGGGGGAAGGTCGGCTGGTTGTGCCGCCCACCGCCTTTCCTCAATATATATATATATATATATATATATATATATGGAAAGTTGAGTAGAGGAAGGGGGAGATACCTTCTGTATTTTTAGAAAGTTTGCTTGGAAGAGTGATACGGGTTGCAAAATAAGAGGATTCAAAAGCATTGATACTCGATTTCTAAAGGTGAGTGTATATTGCTTTGAAGTATTGATTATTACATCTTTTATTAGAATATGATATTGTTGGAATATGCTATTTATGAACTGTATTTCATGAATATTTGATTAAGTAAATAAACTGGACAAAGAGTGGCCGGTGTTCTCTTTAAACCGCTCAAGAGGTGACCGGTTTATTCTTAAACCGCTCAAGTGTTGTCCGGACTAAACTCTAAACCGCTCAAGAGGTGACCGGTTTATTCTTAAACCGCTCAAGTGTTGTCCGGACTAAACTCTAAACCGCCCAAGAGGTAACCGGATTAAATTAAACCGCTCAAAGGAATGTGTTGACCGGATTGATAACTGGACAGTTTTATCCGGATTATAAACCGCTTAAGGTATGGCCGGTTTAACTTCTCAATATTCTAAGTGTTTGTCCAAATATAATATCCGGACAAGGCTGACCGGATTACAAATCCGGCTAATGTGTTAAAGCATTTTTGAGATGTAATGGCGGTGTAACCACGAGAGAGATATAATGGCGGTGTAATCGCGAGAGAGATGTAATGGCGGTGTAACCGCGAGAGAGAGATATAATGGCGGTGTAACCGCGAGAGAGATGAGATGGCGGTGTAACCGCGAGAGAGAGATATAATGGCGGTGTAACCGCGAGAGAGATGTAATGGCGGTGTAACCGCGAGAGAGATATAATGGCGGTGTAACCGCGAGAGAGATATAATGGCGGTGTAACCGCGAGAGAGATGTAATGGTGGTGTAAATGCGAGAGAGAGATGTAATGGCGGTGTAACCGCGAGAGAGATGTAATGGCAGTGTAACCGCAAGAGAGATGTAATGGCGGTGTAACCGCGAGATAGATGTAATGGCGGTGTAACCTCAAGAGAGAGAGGTAATGGCGGTGTAACCGCGAGGGATACATAAATAAGTTTATGTATCCGAACAGGTTTGATTCTAAATTGATTGTTTGGAATGTATGTTGTTTGTTGAGAATTATACACTCACTAGACCTTTTTGGTCTAACGCTCAGTTGTTKGACTAWCCTGTTTTGCAGGTCATCATACCTCGCAAGATAAAGGCAAGGGAAAAGTTTAGAGTGAATGACATTTAGTTACTTTTAAATGTATATATTGAAAGAGTTTCTGTTAATCTGTATTATGTAAACGATGTTACATTTTATGTTATGAGTATGATGATGTGGATTATCTGTACATAGAATATGTGGGTTGTTACATATACACATAATCTAACCGAAAAAATGTTTCTATCCAAAATATATTTTGAGTACTCCTTCGAATGAGACTTAATTTTACACCCACATACATCCTTCAAAACCCAACTCAAACTAAGACTTACTCAACCCTATTATATTTAATGACATGTCTCAATATACTTTTTTCAAGACTAATCACTTATGCCTTCTTCATTGTCTTTATCATATACCTATCATCATTCACATGCAAAAAAAGTTGCCATTTTTSCAAGAGAAKAGAGCTCCTGAAGATCCTCATCCCATAAATCGAAAACATGTAGTCATTTGGATCCACGTTATACAATTTCCTAAGAGTCCATAAAAAATACCAAAAAGTGATTTTAATTGTAGAAGCTTTCTACCCAAAAAAAAAAAGATTTCATGGTATCCTTTCATTTAAATAGGTGATCTGGTGTATCAGTTTGTAGTATGTTGTTCAATGGCATAGATCAATTGTGCAGGTTATTTTTGTACCATCATCATTAATATAACTTTGCCTTTCAAAACCACAAAGGCACTAACCCTGGCCTTAAATACAATTATAAAACTTTTTTCAATCTTCCAATTACTTCAACAAAATGCCATTTTGTTAAATAATGATGTATTGATGCTTCTTCTAAAGCCTTAAAGATCATGTTGGTTGATCTTTTAACACTTATGTAATCAATTTTGCATCATAATATATGAATATACAACAAAGGGGATGTTTTTAACCAACCTGRTGATGATATCTTCAAAAGGTGCAAATTCCTAACATACTAAATGYAGAAATGYTGCTGGCTAAGACAAAAAGAACCACYAGACAGAAGATAATATAGCTKCTTAGTTCAATTCAAGACGGCCTCTGCAAATCACCAGGAATCAAAATAATCCAAWCATTGTCGAGATATAAAGAAATARTAAAAGATGTATGATCAATCCACCATGCTGACCATGTTAGTATAATTGTATTCTAATCTTTTAGTTAAAGTGTATTAGTTTAACTAAAATTATGTCGGAATAATCCACCAACAGTTTCTGCAGATGCCATTTTATGATATATACTTAGTTGAATTGATATTGGTGTTATAATGAGAACCTTGGTCTGGAATGATTCTGATCTTTAATATGTTCCTCGGTGCAATAATATAWGGACACATTATGTTCTACTATCTATTGGCTACTGCCCTAAGGACTTGGGCATAAACTGTTTTGGTAAAAGTGAACAACATTTTCCAGGCAATTAACTAACACTAAGAACAATCTCCAGTGTCCACCAGCTCTGCCACCCATTTGACCACCAGCTACCACTACCAGATCGGTGAGCCTGCTGGACATAAGGAGGCATGTCCGACTACTCCTGTTCCCTTTCAGTAACTCCTAGAATTTCAATGATCCTTGTTGGAGGGAAACAATGATTAATTAGTCGTGTTTCATTTTCTTCTTTTTATTTTATGTTGCTATCAAAGACCAGAAAATGAAACATGTTCCAAAACGAATGTTAGCCTAAGTGACCAGCCTACTTGCTTCATGCTTTCTTGTTTCTCATTTGCTAGTCGGTATTGAAATAAAGGCATATGGGTATGTATGCATTACAGCAGGTTGCTGCTGCAGCATGCCATTGTTGATGGAGGAACCATATTTTACTACTACACACATCAGACAAGTCATGCATTTTTACAAACACCTGGCATACAAGCTGTGATGATAGGCTTATATGCATAGGCAAAACACAAAGAGAACAAAATAGGCAAAACAACAAAATCGAAATCCCAGTTCATATGGTAAGCAAATGGTAAAATTCACAGAACCAAAACACATAAATTTTAATAACAACCAAACAACATATAAATCTATTTCCAAGAATACGAACCACACACAGTACCTCAAATTTTCAAAGCGATGTAAAAGAGGATTCTTACCTATAACTTGTAAATAGCATGGGGCTTCCTTCATCGATCGTTAAACCAGAAAGAAGAAAGAAAGTTATATTCTCATCAGAAGTGGTAGCAGAAATCAAAATTGAAATAGAGCATACCAAAAAGAAGAGCATACCTCCAAATTCTAGGGTTTTGAAGAACCTGTGAAATAAAATCAACAGGGAGGAGGGAGCTATATGTATCAATGAGGATTTGATACATTAAATCCCTTTGATACATGAAATCGGTTCTTTGATCGAGGTGATACATCTACACCACCATTGTTATGCAAATGAGGTCTGTGAAGAAGAAAGACCCTCTGCTTCCTAACCCAAAATGTTGTTGGTCGCAGACAAAGGATACATAAGAGGAGAAATTTTTTGGTCTTGGTGGTCGCAAAGGTAGGAGAAAAAAAAGAAGGAAACCGACCGGTCCAAAATGGGTAATTTTTGGTGTTTGAAAACCATTGCATAAACAACTTGTATATTATGCATAATAATTTGTAATTAAGAGTTTTTTAAAGTTGTTGCATAAAATGATGGTACTTTAAGCTTTAAAACTTGTACTTAAGATATAGATCTAAATGCTTATTAATGTAGTATAGATATATATATATATATATATATTAACCAAAGCTTTGTGGTTTATTAAGATAAAACTTTTTAGGGTGGTGGTATTTTATAAATTTTAAATCTCTTTTCTTAACCAAGAAGATTGCATACCTTCACACTTTAATAATATTCCATGTATGCATATTATCATACGTGCATACTCACATTTTAACACCTTCTCGCATATGAATATAATCACATTCACACATAAATATATACACACACACACACACACATATATATATATATATATGATCCATGCACATTATCACATATTCATATATAATCATATAAAGGTTACCTCAACCAATGTTGTCTTAAATCCAGGTTATCACATTGATCACCATGAGGGTAAGATCAAAAGACAAAGGTTGGCTGAGTCTTCAAGGGGTGGTGAAGGTGTTTCTGGAGATAGTGACTCGGAGGAGCAAATAGATCAAAGTCCGGTTCAAGCTTGATTAAGTGAACGGACTATAGGACAAGAAGAGATTTAAGCTTCAAATCCAGTGATCAAGCCAATGGTTGAAAAGTCGGCGTTCTCCACAATAGAAACAATGTTTGTACTGGATCTGTCAGCAAATATGGGGTTCAATGAAGAATTTTCTAGAGAATTGGGTGGAGTTCAAGACTATGGAGTCGATATTGACACAATTGATGATTCATACGATATGTTCTTTGAATTTGAAGCTGGTATTTGATGAAGATGATCCAATTTTTCCAAGTCAATTTGAACATTAACAAGATTCTGAGCATCCTCCTACAAATTCACAAAGCGTTCCTGATGCTTCTCAGGCGGTACACGATGCAACAGAAGCACAAAAAATTATGTACCGTTTGCAATTCGTGTGAATCTTCCTGGCTTTGACAAAGCACGAATCAGAGAGCCCTATCTTGAAGACATTTACTTTGACATTTTTGTTTGTCACCGAAAAGCACTTGGTGGTGATAAAATTCTCGGAAAAGAAACACATAAGTATCGTATTGAATACAAGCACTTTCTCAAAGCTAAACGCCTACCGATTATCCAAGTACGAACCACACATATAATTGTTTCAATCAGGAATATTGAAGCCAGTAAACTCGTCAGAGTTTGGTACCTAGTGTTCTCTATAACGAGGCAAGACGGCCATGTTTGGAATTTCAGTGAAGCTGACTTCCCAAATCTTTTCCTTGAAGATTTAGAGCATCTCTATCACGAAATTCGAAATTAGACGGCAAGAAAAAGGAAGGAGTAGTCTTAGGCCTTGAAGCAATAAAGAGTTATCTTAAATGTCATGTCAAGCTATCTTCGATTATAGATGTTCAAACGAGGTTTGAAAGAAATCAGAAGGTTGTGAACCAAAAGAGACCGAACCAATAGAGACCAAACCAAGATTTTAAGATATCGAAGGCTATCAATTATTCCTTATACCCGAAGATCTAGAATTTGGTGTAATCTATGATAATGCAGAAAGAACTAAAAGATTTTTGAGGTTCATTGAACTGAACAAGTACTCTGACGCTACTATAAAGATAGTGAGAAGGGGACTTGAACATTAAAAGGCTTCCGACGACGAAGCAACAGGATGTGATAGGTTGAGTCCAAGAGAAAGGTTTTTGCTGATAAGTTCTCTCGAGCTGCTAGATGTAAAATTGCAATATCGGAATGCTCTAAGGAGGTGTGAGACAAATTTGAGCTTCAGAAGATCAAAATTTGCAATGTTTCGAGCTTCAATCCAAAGGGGGATAATGTTGGGTTTAAGTTGTGCTTAACGTTGTATTCAAGTGTTTCTCCATTTTGTAAATTTAGTTTTTAATGTTTTGTAGGTATAAATAGTTTTTCTTGAAATTTTAGAGTAAGTAGTAATCATTTGTAATCTTCAAAAAATTTGAATACAAAATCCTTTGGTGAAAATTCTCTCTAGATTCATTTTCTATTCTTGACTGATTTTATCTGATTTGAAGATTTGGGATTCTCAAAATTATGAATCAAGACTTGTGATATAAAACTGTGGTATTCCACAAATGTTATTTTAATAGTTTTAAACTGTTTTATATTTGAGAAAAGAGTATTTTATATCTTTCAAATGATATTTTTTGAACCCAAAAAAGAAATATTGAGTTATGAGTTTTCTAATGTTTCTTTAGGACGTGTGTGACATAAATTTGTTCTGATATGAAACTATGTTTTTTCAAGACGGTTATGACGTAAAGTCTTGTTTGAAAGAAATACTGATTTGAGAAATGTTCCTTCAGGACGTGTGTGACATAGGTCTGTTCTGCTATGGAACTAGGTTTCTTCAGGACGTGTTTGACATAAGTTTGTTATGATATCAAACCATGTTTTGAGTTTATCAAATGTTTCTTTAGGACGTTAGTGACGTAAGTCTGTTTGGATATGAAACTATGTTTTGAGGCCATTATTGGCTAAAAATACAGATTTATATGTAGATTTGAGGAGGAAACAAGGGTGACATGTCTACGAGAAGTGTATTATGGGATAAGGGTTGGATATCAAAGAGAGGTGTAAATATGGATATAAGGGTGGCATTTATGGGTGTGTTGATTATTGTAACTCTTGTTATTGTATCCATAAGATGCAATGATTCTAAATCAACATTTTTCTGTGACTTACTTAGAGATATCGTTCTAATTGAAATTATAACATTGATGTTATTAAGAAGAGGAAAACGGCTTATAGCCAGTGGCATTAATTGCCATGATTTCAAATGATTTTAAGGTATCATGTTCTGAGCATTTCAGAGAGTAGTGATTTGAAATAGAAGTAATTATTTTATCAGTTCCTACATAAATTTAAATTAAAAGCTTTTGATAATAACCAAGAACTCTGGTAGTTGTTATTATCCTTACTCATTTTTTTTATTAACCTGGATATCCAACCCGCTATGCGAGCCGACTAATCCCAGGGCGACCACCTACTTTGCAGATAGCCGGGAGTCACCGCATTTGAACCTCCATGGCCACAATGGGATTTTTATTCCTCCATGGATTTGAACCTGGGACCTTCTGGTACTTTATAACCATGGGGATTGAGACCATAAGCTCTGAATCACTTGTGACTTGTGAGCTTGAGAGTTTTATTTCAGATGTCGGTAAGAACCTGAGTGGTATCATAATCTTTTATGTCGTAAGATTGTTTTATAACTTGCAGTTTTATTTTACTGAAGTTATATTTGATGAAAGTGATTGGTTATTCAAATGTGGATTTCAAGTAGGTTTTGGTGATCTTCACCCTGTAATTGCAAAACAAGGGTATCTCACAGATGGATCTCGAGATAATAAGGGGAAGGGGAAAATATGGTTATTTTTCAATTATGCTTATCTGCTGTTTTGAAGATCAACCGGTTGATTGCTATATTTTGAAGTTACATGTCGTTATACATGTGATAGTGCAAGGATATTCTATTGGAATTTTTGAGTTATAAATTTTGTATATAAGTTCCTTGTACTAGTAGGATATTTGTGGTGTAAATTGTATTTCTTTTATATGAAATACACGTTATATGCAAATGTGGAAGTTTGGGGTGTTTCACACATGTAGAGCCTCTGGTCTCATACTTTCCAAGTCTACATCAAGGTTCCACGACCAGTCTCAACATCACAAGTGTTTGGTCTTTGTCCAACACGTATGCAGAACGGTTATAACAATCAAGACACGTGGAGACAGCAAACTGGACGACGCGTTGACTTTGCAAATATGCTAAATCCAGAAGATGCCTTTTCTAGAAACACATATAAAAGGTAATTCCTCTAAGGGTATCATTACTAACTGAAGACAAGCTCTTACCATATTTGGGAGATATATATGCACTTGTGAGAATTAGCTAGCTGAGAGATTTTTTGTTCAGACACTATTATGTGTTCTTGGTGTAACTTGAACATTCTCATTTAGCTATTGAAATACAGCTGACTTGACAACTTCCTAAAGATTAATGTTCTACATTAATTTGTCATTTTCATTTTGGTTTCAACCTTTCTAGTATTATTGCTTGTTGGTCCCAGATCTCTCAATTTAACACGAAGATTTAGGTTAAAAACACCTAAATCTAACATTTGGACGAAGAATGTTATTAACAACTTGAAAGATATTAAAGAACGTATGATGCGTTAGAAATTTAACTATAATGATGATGATGAGAAAGGCGTAATTAAGTTATATGACATATGGAAACTATTTATACTAGCAATCTAGTCTAAGAGATAACAATCTAAGATGAGATATATCTATGAGATAAACAAGGACAAGATATCTTTCTACGAGAAATGGTGATTATCTCTAACTACCTAGAATAACATAACTCATACTAGTGATGAGTCACGTCCAACTGTCTTTAGGTAGCGTGACCAATCAGGATTCTTCATGTATCTGCTTGCTAGAATAGATCTGATCGAACAATGCTTCAGAATTGTAGAATTCTTCAGTTGTTGTAAACCAGAGGGGTTATGGAAAGGCTAAGTTCAACGACCTGATTAACTCTTCATTAGAGGATGATAATCACGTTAGGTATTTCAAGTCTTTATAGCTTCTCTGGATGTTCACGGTATCTCTTGTTTGTCCTCACCACTTAGAATATTTTCAGCTCCTTCTAGATTTCCATCGGGTCTCCAAACTTCCATACTTAGTACATTTTTCATTACTTTTACATATGAGGATTATGAGGTTTGACAATCTCCCCCTATGTAATGAAAAATAAAAATAGCTATCTATGAACGAGAAACACATAACTATCTATGTACAATATGCTATGCTAAAAGAAACATCTTTTTTGTAAGTAGTTTTTTAATTGATCGGATAGTTTCATACAATATGGAAGTAAAAGAGATAGAAAAATTACATTTCATTCATGGTCTCCATTTGATATCTTCCAAATTGCTTCATCAACTTTTTTGTATCTGATGACAGTAGAGTCCCCATGAATAGCTCGGTTCCCTCTTTCCTTGGCACATAGTGTCTTCCAAGCCTCTCTTGCGCTACTTTCTAAAACCATTAAAGTGTATCGGTCGAATACTTGAAGGACTCAGACAACCGGAAGAATTTCTTGCTACCAAATTCATTCTTGTATACTAAGCCCAGCTCCATTTTGGTGAAGACAGAAACAAAGCATTTCTTTTGGAGTCCAGGAAAGTATTCATTCGGTGTCGTGCAAAAAATTCTCTTGATGTCGATTTCAAGCGCAATTTGAAAGTCATTATGCACTCTAAACTTGACTAGAGTCCTATAGTCTCCATGATCGCCCTTTGAGCCATCCTATACTTTATTATGTGGTCTTCCCACTAAGTGGTGTGTTTATGTAAATCAATCAAGTCCTATGGGTTATGGTTGATCAGATCATAGTCATTGAAGATGATGACAATCCCATGTGCCCACTGAAGGGTATACTCGATATACTTGATGACTTTGTTTGTGAAAGTTCTATGCTTGATGTTGAGAATGTTGATCCCAGTTCTCTCAATAACACTAATAATCAAGTTAAGAATAACCAAATTATAGTTTTTAGATGAATAAAATGATGAACACTCAAGAACAATGTATGAACATTAAAAGAATAATCTTGAGTGCCAAAGATTTCACTTTTTTCAATAATACTGTAAAAACGTAAAGCGTCCTTTTTAAAAATTACAATAGGCCTAACCACCTGTTTATACTAGTAAGCTAATAAGAAGATAACTATCTAATGAGACTATTTAGCTAATCTTCTACTAACAGATAAAGCTTATCTATAACAAGGTTAAACATTAAAACAAGATAAACTTTGTAGAATCCAGCTGTTGAATGGTTATCTCCAACTGTCTTCCATGGGATATGAGTTCAATCTTATCTTCATATCTTCATTACTAGCATTTGGTTGAACTGGTGAAGGAAACTCCAAGTGTTAGTATCCAGAGGGGTTATGGAGATGCACTTTCCATCGCATCTCTGGTCTGTTCATCGACCCTCTGGATGTTCTTCAAACTTAGTCATTTTTCTATGAAGTCTTCCATCGGCCTTCTGGTTCTTCATCACTTGTTTGTCTTCATTACTTCATGCACAATACTTATGGGGTCTAACAATCTCCCCCTAAGTAATGAAAGAACAAACATTAACTATTCTAGGAACATTCAAAGTATAAATGAAGAACAAAGGCTATTCTAAAGAAAAGCATCTTTTGCCAAATTTTTCATTGGAACAAATGATGAATTCTTACATCGATGAAATGGAAATTACAAGACAAAAAAAAACATAAGACTACATTCAGGGTCTCCCCTTTGATATATCCCAAAAGCGCATGAGTAGTCCTCTGTAATCGATGACTATAGATATTTCATGTATTAGTCTTTGTCCATCATCTGTTGTACGTGAGATCTACCCAATCTGTCTCTAATGGCTTTCTGAAACCATTTAAGTATTTTATTTGAATACTTAAATGCCTCAGTCAGCCTAAAAAATTTCTTCGCTCCAAACTCATTTTTGTATACCAGACCCAGTTCTAGTTGAGTGAGGACAAAGGCAGATCTCTTCTTTTGCAACCCAGGAAAGTCTTCATTAGGTGGAGTGCAGGATAGTCTTTCGATGCCAAGCCGAAAAAGCAATCTCGAAGTCACTCTTTGCTCGTTGCTTCACCAAGGTCTCCATTGTCTGTACGATCGCTCTGTTCGCCATCCCAAATCGTATGCCTCGATCCTGTTGCTGAGTCGTGTATGCATATAGCTTGATCAAGTTATATGGATTGAGATTGATCAAGTCATTGTCACTAAAGATGCTGACCTGACCATGAGCTCTCTCCACTGTGTACTCGATGTACTTGATGGCTCGATTGGCGAAGGTGCTCATTTTGATGTCCAAGACCAACCTTATTCCATCGTTTGAGAAGATAGACCTTGGTGGTTGGGTAGTCTATCTAACAAACCTATGGCGTAGGTGGTTCATGGATTCTGGTGAGAGAATTGGAGGATTGAGTGTTAGCCCTTCATCTCGATCATGGTACATGTATTGATGGATATTATCCATCATAACTGGCTCCCTCGATGGCACCACTGGACGTCTCCTGAGCGACTCCATGTTTGCTATAATTTCATCGACTACCCCTTGAGGAGGGTGCCTTGAAGACGAAGGTATATCAGCTTGCACTTGGGTTTGTTGGGCTGTGGGTTGAGTTTGGGTTAATGGTTGAGAGGGGGTAGGTGATGGAAGAGTTTGGGTTGGCTCTGGTTCATTGCGCTCAGATGGGGTGACTTGTGGTTCAAAAGGTTGTATTTGGGTGGTTTCTGGTTCATCAAGTTGAGTTGGTGGTTGTTGTGGTGATGAAGGTTGGGTGATTGTGGGTTGAGGTTGTATGAGTAGAGTGGTGAAGGGTTGTGTGGTGCGTGGTGTTGGTGAAGGGGTTAATGGTAAGTTTGGAAGTCGTGATGGGGTGAAGGGTAGGTTGGTTGGTGGTATGGATGGTTCTTTATCGATCGATGAGCTCAACTCGATGGGTTCTTGGGATGTGGCGATGGGAACATGTATATTCTATATATCTTCAGAGGGCTGAGCCTCTGGTTCCCTCGCTTGGGTGCCTTTGGTTGTGGGTGGTGATTGTGTTTGGGGTGGTAGTGATGGTGCAGCGGATTCCATGTGTTTAGCCGTGGCTTGATTCTCCCCCTCATGAGGTCCAAGACCTTGATCATCGGGGTCTGGGTCCTCGTGGCATGGCCTCTTGTGTAGGTGGCTGCTGGAGGATGAAGCTCTGCTCCTCTTTTTTTTTCTCCTTCTTGAAGGACGCAAGATACGCCTTCAGGACTTGATGCCTTCGGCTCTCCTCCATTAAGTGAAGGAGAGAGGTGGTGCACGTTTGTTGATCAGCAAGGCTCTGGGAGAGAGCCTTGGTAGGTTGAATGGCACGATGGATGAATTTCGCACTTATCATATTGAAAGATGAGACAAGTGCCTTTGACAGGGACCCTTAGGTCGGCTCTGGTTGCATATTCCATGGTGGAGGTGGAGGCAGGTGGAGGCATGGAGGTGGATGCTGATGTGGATAGTGGAATGGGGATATTGGTGATGATATTCCTCACCTATGTAGTGAAGGAAGAGAAGGCTTCATCGAAAGAGGGGCCTGCAGAGGGAGGTGGGGGAGGAGGAGGTTGGGGTATGTTGGCTAGTATGGTGGCTGGGAGGGAGGAGTGGGTGTTTTGGATTGTGGTCATTTAGGTAGAAAGAGAGGCTAATGTTTCATTGGTGGATGAAGTTGGGGTGGGGTCGGTTGTGGGATTTGAGATGTGATGTTGGCTAGGAGGGTGTTTATGGTTTGGGAGATGGTGTTTAGTTGGGTAGTGATTGATGCTAAAGTCTCATCGGTCGCAGTTGCCTGGGCCGTGAGGGTGGCGATGGAGTGAATGAGGAGTTAGTTTCTTTGGGTGGCAAGGGAAAAGGATGTGTTGTGTTGTTGGGTGACTGTCTGTTGTAACATTTGGAGACGGGTCGTGTTGTCTCGGGTTTGTGTTTCAAGGGTTGCAAGGGACTGTCGAAGGCGGGTGAGGTCAATGGATGGAGGTTGTCGACAATCCCTTGTATGATGAGTTTTAGGTCTTCCAAGGACCGCTGGATCGTGTCTAAAAGGCTTGGAAGTCAACCTTTGTGACCAGATCAGCCACATGGGTAACCCCTGCATCAACGGATGCTGCAGGTTGAGCCTCAGCTCCAGAGGCGCCTTCATGGCCTTGTGAAATTGTGGGCCGTGAAGGACTTCCATCATATCCTTGATAGCCCTCTAGGGAGGAGCTATATCGTGATGTTGCTACAACTTCTTCTTTTTCCTCGGCTTCAGAGGCCGGGTAAGAGAAGTAGATGTGTGTCCCCTTCGCTAGATCAAGTATCGAAGGGGGATGTTGTGCACGAACAGAAGATCGCTCTGAATGATCTTGTGGATCAGCAATGCCAGAAGCAACACATGCTTCTTGGTGTGTGAAGGGTAGTGGCGAGCCATGAGGCGAAGTGGCTCTTATTTCATCATCGCCCCTCTGTTGGGAGGGGGCGTTGCATGGTGGAGTTCCTCTAGATGGGTGGCTGGATGTGGGATTGGACTGGGTCGTCCTTGTTCAATACCCCTTCGGCCTTGATCGCCAGGGGTAGTGGTGGTGGTTACCCTTTGGGTAGTGGGGATGGATATTGTATGTGAAGGGCCGGGGGATGCACGACGAGTGTCATCATCATCATCTTCATCATCCGATGAAGACGACTCCTGTGCTACCTCGATATTTTTAGGGGACGGGTCTAAGTGCTCTGGGGTAGCTACCCTTGGTTCTCGGGACAGCAGAGAGGGTTCGTAGGTCTGCCTAATCTCAGACGTCTCTAGTATGACGTTGAGCATGGTGTGAGAGACTGTCCTCTCGGTGGTGTAACCGTCCTTGGAAATTGTTGGGTGATGACCATGCATTATGAACTGTGGGGTGAATGGTTCATTGGCCGGTAGTTCGTGTCTCCTCATTCCATCCCTTATGAAGAGAGCGAGGAATCGTGGGAAGAGCACGGACGACAGTGGTTTTCCTACGGCCTTAAGCTTGCACTTCTTGATTAACGCTGCATGGATTTCGTTGTAGACGAGGACAGCGTAGTCCAGCGGTAGGTTGAAGAAAAGGACGTACATGATGGTCATTATGTTGATGTTGCCCTGATCCATCGATCCCAGCTTGCAGGTCAGGGCTCTGTTCAATATGGAAAAGAACATATTCCACATTGGGGGAGGAATTGCCTCTTAAAATATGAGGCATTGCATAGGTCACGTTTATAACCTAGCATGCAGATGAAGCGAAGGATATCGGAGCTCGTGGGTGGTTCGGCATAGTGGTCAATGCCAAGTTCTTGGCGTGTGGGAATGTGAAGGAGTCTAGAGACCTTTGCCTGGGAGATTTTGACATAACAGATCATGTCGTTTGGAGTGTCAATATCCCCCATGATTCAACGGCTGTCGGGGATATACTCGCAAGTCTGCCAGTACTGTTGGACGTATTTAAACGGTACGCCATTGTCAATTAATGTCAACGTCGATTGTAGTACACAGTTCTGGAAGAACTCTATCATGATGGCAAACTTTTCATCTAAAAGGTTGGTTCGAAGGTCGATCGCATGGTTGTTTGGTTTTAAGGGAAGGAACACCAGTGCAGGACCATCAGCGCCGGTTGATTGCACATGGCTATCGTTGTTGTTTGATTCGTGAGAGGCGGAGGATGCCATTGCTAGTTGAGGTTGTAGGTTTTGAGTTTTTCTGTTCGTCTGTAGGTAGTTGCAGGTTTTCGGAGCGTAAAGAGGAAGTTGTGTGGGGAAGATGGGTATTTATAGGTGGAGGAGAGGAACAGGCAAAAGAGTAATATTTAAATGGTAATCATGATAGTGGGAGACGTTTGGCAAAAAGGTGATTTGGTGGGGATTGTGTGGCGTCGTGACAATGTCATGCCATTAATATTGGAGGACACGTGTCATCATGGGGAGGGTGAATGGGTAATGTGAAGAGGTTTATAGGGAATAGGCTGGTTATGTGGCAGGGTTTTGTGCAGGATGACGGTTGGATTACTTGGAGTAATTAAAAGTTATTCCAAATAATATCTCTTGAAATATCGTGCATGAAACAATTTAGAATTCCATCTAATTGTAAGATTATTACTAATTACGAAGTTTTTGTCTTCTAAAAACCCATGAAGTATAGTTTTTAGTCACAAAAGATGCAATTTTATATAATCTTTAAAGAGTTTGCAATTAAGATGGGTTTTAGGATGAAAAATGGTTTGTAATGGAATTAGAGGAGCTCTGGTTGGTCATGACACATTGGATGGGGAACCAGAGGTCTCTAGTTAAACATACCCTCTAGGGATGAGGAGCCAAAGGTCTCTGGTTGCGCAAGACGAATAAGTTCATTGATGAATTGTTGGGTTGTATGTATAATAAGCCTTGGATAGACAAACCAGAGGCTCTGGTTAAGCATGGAAAACCCATGATGTTGGACCAGAGGGGCTCTAGTTACATACACATGTTTTATGCATCATATATCTAGCATTTTGGTGTCCAGATTGGATAGTAGAACCAGAGGCTCTAGGATGGAAAATGCATATTTATGTAATGGAAAGTTCTTTATGATGAATGAAAATCTCCCCCTAGAATGATGCATGGGGAGGAGATTGAGTGTAAAACTCCCCCTTGAACCAATAAGAAGTAGGTTCATTTTGATGACCAGAGGCTCTTGTCTATACAACCAGAGGCTCTGGTTGTGAATGATGATGAAAGGATGAAGAAAGGATGGTAAGAAAAAATGGTTGAGTGCATGTATGTGGGTGATGAATGGATGTGCCTTTGAGACCAGAGGGCTCTAGTGTCAAAGACTTTGAATCCACGGGCTCTGGTCTTTAGAACCAGAGGCTCTGGTTGTGAAAAGAGTACTTAGTGAAAAATTTCACAAAGTATTGGCTTTGGACCAGAGGTCTTTGGTGCCAAAGGATGATGGATTATTACGTAAATACATGCATGAATGATCAAGTCCAAGTTTGAGACCAAAGTGGCTCTGGTCTCAAAGGATTGGAATCCATAGGCTCTGGTTTATTGAACCAGAGGCTCTGGTTTGGAGGGGAATACTTGGTGAGAAAATACCAAGTATTTGCTTTGGACCAGAGGTCGCTGGTTCCAAACGCGATGAAAATTTTGCCAAAAATTAATCTAAGTGATTCTAAATGGCCAGAGGTTCTGGTTTAGAGTACTTGGTGTTTATGGCTATCATAATAGTTAACACTTATAGGCATGACCATGAGATATTGAGGATCTCTGGTTTCAGACTAATGATTGCCTCTAAGTGGTGAGATTCAGCATACCCATCTTGCTGACTAGGAACAAAAATCTTTTATCATCAAGAGCTTTTGTGAAAATGTCAGCAAGTTGAATCTCAGTAGGAACAAAGTACATCTCTATATTACCTTTTTCAACATTGTCTTTCAGAAAGTGGTACCTTACATCGATGTGCTTGGTCTTGGAATGTTGCACAGGATTTGCAAATATGGCTATTGTACTCTTGGAGTCATAGAGGATTGGTATCTTTTCATATTGAAAGCCATAGTCCTTAAGTTGAGTTGTCACACCCCGCTAAAGCGGAAACACGAGATGTAACAGGCAAGCGAGTCATAGCAACAGTTTATAAATAACACCATACCAAGTTGTTTCCAAAAACAAAGTAGTTCATCGACATAACTAAAATTAGAATTTTACACAACATTCTCAAAACACTTCAAAATCTTGACTTAATCGATCCATGC